>NW_019945661.1:11863-41347 GCF_002910315.2 Salvelinus sp. IW2-2015 | reverse complement strand
ACCCAGCCTAAAACCCCAAACAGCAAGTAATGCAGGTGTAGAAGCACGGTGGCTAGGAAAAACTCCCTAGAAAGGCCAAAACCTAGGAAGAAACCTAGAGAGGAACCAGACTATGAGGGGTGGCCAGTCCTCTTCTGGCTGTGCCTGGTGGAGATTATAACAGAACATGGCCAAGATGTTCAAATGTTCATAAATGACCAGCATGGTCAAATAATAATAGGTTCAGACACACACACACTCATTGGCTGTGCAACCTTTGATGAAAGATACGAGTTGGGAAACCCTTACAGTTGAGACAGTGTGACCCCAAAGTTCACACACACCCGTGAGTACGGTTTTACTAGGCAGCAGACATGTCACTGTCTCCCTCTTTTCCAAGTCTGTAATTTGACTTTCAGCAGAACTCTATAATGTTCCATAACAGGCCTATAGGCCTACCTCATCTCTCTGTTTTACTCTCTGGCCTCTCCTCTGGGTACTGGTATTTATTAGGATCCCCATTAGCTGCTGAAAAAGCATCAGCTACTCTTCCTGGGGTCCACATGAAACATGACCTAGTACAGAACATTATTAGTCAAGGACTGAAATACATACATTTAAAACATCCCACCTAGCCTACATATCAGTATATACACAATATCTAGGTCTAATACATAGTACAGTGCAAATTACAATACAAGATGTATATAAAACATGGTTGTCTCTCCACAGGCCCCTTTGTGCAGTAAGGTGTTCTTTTGATCTGTTTTTAATCCTAGCTTGAGTTACCTGGGGTGGCAGAGTTCCACCTAGTCATGACTATTTAACACTGCATTTCCCAGCCTCTGTTCTGGACCTGGGGACTGTGAAGAGACCTCCGATTGCATGTCTTGTGTTGTACCGATGAGTGTCTGAACTGTGTGACAACTGCATGAACAGACAGTTCGGTACCATCAACACATCAATACCTCGCACAAAGACCAATACTGATGCAGTCAATCTATCCTCAACTTTGAGGCAGGACAGATTGACATGCATGTTACTGACATTCACCCTCCGTGTACATCTAAGTGTGATACGTGCTGCTTTGGTCTGAATCAACTGCAATTTACCTATGTCCTTCTTTGCCACACATGACCACACAGCTGGGCAGTAGTCAAGGTGGAACAAAACTAGGGCCCGTAGGATCTGTCTGGACAGACCTCTTCCCATTTTAGCAACCATTGAGTCTATATGTTTCGACCATGAAAGCTTGCTATTTAGGGTTACACCCAGCAGTTTAGTCTCAACTTGCTCAATAGCCACATTATTCAATAATAGATTTAAACAAGGTTTAGCGTTGAGAGAGTAATTTCTCCCAAAAATTATGCTTTTAGTTTTGATACTGAGCACCAGCCTATTGCTAGTTACCCATTCTAAAACTGCCTGGAGATCAATGTTAAGAGTGTCAGTTATTTATTTTACTGTTGTAGCCGACGTGTATACTGTTGAGTCGTCATCGTACATAGACACACAGGCCTTATTCAAGGTCAGTGGAAGGTCATTTGTAAAAACAGAAAACAATGGCCCTAGCTGGCTGCCCTGCGGTACACCAAACTGAACTGAATTTGTATGAGATAGGCTTCCATTAACGAAAACCCTCTGAGTTTTATTAAAAAGGTAACTCTCAGTCCATAATAAGGCAGATGATGCAAATCGATAACACCTATGTTTTTTTTCAGCAATAGGTTATGATCAATGACATCAAAAGCTGTACTGAAGTCTAACAAAACAGTTCCCACTATCTTCTTAATATCAATTTCTTTCAGCCAATCATCAGTCATTTGTCAGTGCCGAGCATGTTGAGTGCCCTTCCCAATAAGTATGCAGACAGTCTGTTGTTAATTAGTTTTCTGTAAAATAACTAATTGATCAAAAAATCTTTTCCAAAAGTTTGCTCACCACTTTTAACAGGGGGATTTGGTTGGCTCCCTTGTCTCTTCTAGACTATCCCTCTCTCTTCTCTTTCTTTTTTGTCTGCCCTCTCTGCCTTTATTTTTCTCTCTTCTCGTTGGTGGTAAGGGAGAGAGGGGGACTGTACTCTAATGAATTGTGCCAATAAAGACAGGTTAAATGCAATTCTCTCTCCTATCTTTCGCTTAGTCTCTCCCTCCCAAAAGCAAGGGTGTCTTGTATTTGTAGTTATGATGATGATGTATGTTAAGGGCTTCTTTCCTTGATGTTGAATGAATAACAACAATACTCATTTTCTCCTCTCCCTTCCTCTTCCCCCTTCAGGTTTGCTAAGAACCTGTCCCCAGACAAGATCAACCTGAGCACACTGAAGGGCGAGGGCCAGCTCACCAACCTGGAGCTGGATGAGGAGGTTCTGCAGAGCATGTTGGACCTGCCCACCTGGCTGGCCATCAACAAAGTGGGCTGCAACAAGGCTGCCATCCGGGTAAGAGAGAGGGAGACATGCGCACACGCACCTGCACTCTGGGCAGTGCTTTCGCCCTTTGTCCCGCTCCTCAGATGGACCCCACCATCTTAGTCCATATTTCAATTTTACTGTCTGCTATCTCTCATCTCTCCCCCTGCCCACCCCCCTCTCTCACCCGCAATCTCACTCTCCCATTCTCTTTCATTCTCCCTTGTCTCCATCGTAATGATAGCGGTGGATATAGAAGTGCACTGAGATGAACTGTGTGTATGTATATATCCGCACATCATCTGACACTCCCTGGAGATAGTGACTGGAGCAGAATAACAACACACTCTGTTACTCAGTTCTCTACTACCAGCCTTCTCCTTCCTCTTCTTTTTTTAATACTTTGTTTTTATTGTAGGAACACAAAGAAAGTACAAATAAAGTAAAATAAAAGAACAGCAAAAAAGATCTGGCAGTTACAGTGCATGTCATACTTTCATCATCATATCATCATATTCGTTACATTGACATCTTTGAATTAGACCCTTTTCAAGTACGAAACCCATTTTTCCCAGTATTCTTGACCTCTCTCCTGTTGAGTTCTTAAAGCAAAGGTCATACGCTCCATGTGGTGTATTTATTTTACAATATCTATCCATTGTGTCACTGTGGGAGGGTCTTTTTGTAGCCTTTTCCTAGTGATAGCCTCTCCTCCTTCCTCTTCTGAAACCCCCTCTGTTTTCTTTGCCCTAATGGTTCTCTATCTTGTATTTCATCTCTGCTGTCTCAGGACTTCATCTTATCTCTGTCTCATGTCCTTCCCTTTTACATAGCAGGCAATATATTCTAACAAAAGGAGTGGGGAGCCGCCCAGCATTGAAACTGTGAAAGGATAAAGTTTTGTCTTCTGAAATTGTCTTAAGTTCTGTCTGTTTCTCTGTTTTTCTAAACGAGGCCCATTGAGTCACTAACTTAGGTTTATTGAAGTGTCACACTCACTGTGCATTGTCCTTGGTGCAATGCTGCAGTCGTAATAGCCCAATCATTGAGGTAATGCGTGCTTGCATGCGCGTCTGTGTACCTGGTCCTCGGTGGCCATGCTCTTCCTTTGCTGAGCAGACTTGTCCATGGCCTCGCTGAGTGACTTGGCGTACTGGACCATGGCTTTGAGCTGGGAGTCAGTCAGCACCCACAGCAGGTCATCTAGGATCAGGATCAGCTTAGAGGCCACCACGTTACAGTTCTTGGACTGGAGATAAACACATTCTACATAGATTATTACATACAAAATACACACATTAAGACTCATTTATATATAGACCACACAGACACAAATACATGCTTTATACATACAGGATACAGACACACCACGTTTCAGTTTGGAGTTTGGCCAGTGCGTCACAGAGTTACGCACTGGCCATTTAGCCGGGAGGACCAGTGGGCCTGGGCCATTTAGCCGGGTGGGCCTGGGCCATTTAGCCGGGAGGATCACTGGGCCTGGGCCATTTAGCCGGGAGGACCACTGGGCCTGGGTCAAGCGGAACCTATATCTAATAGCTCCCACTGATCTAGAGAGAAAATGAGTGTGTGTGGGTCCCCCAGCTGCAGTTTAACTCCTCTTCTATAGACTAAGTGTTAGAGATCACTCTCTGTCTGATTTAGATGCCAACACCCACACACATACAGTCGCACACAACATCTTCTGTTACAATACACATGTCCATCCTCATTGGAGCGGACACACACAAACCCTCAACTCAGGCACCCAAAAACTGTTCCTTGTCTAAATCTCTGCTCCAACCTCACCTACAGGTGCAGGCTCTTTGCTAAACCATTTCAGTTCAATGACTGAAGAAGTCAAATACAGTTTTAGTGTGGTAATTCAATTAGCGCCACATATCCAAATGTTTATTTCAGTGTTTATAGCCTTTTAACGGGGAGTCACTCGTTGTGGGGGAAGATGAAAATGCCCTAATCTGCAGATTACTCTTTGGCGTAAAAGCTATTTGATTTGACACGGGCATGATTAAGAGGGTCCGCTCAGAGGGATTAGTGTAGTTTGGGGAGGAGTGGAATGTGCTGGCACTCTGACTGCTTCTCTAGACTGTCTCCTTGATTTATTCTCTTGGAGTGGCCCAATTCCATTAATTTCAGCTGATTTACATTCACAGCGATTACATTTATTTCAGGAATAGACACATTCATATGTATTTCAGAAAAATATATAAGGAATATGGGACTATTTAGCACATAGGTTAAATACAAGAAAATATGATCATATTTTGGCTGTGCCGATGTTGTTGGGCCGACTAGATTGCAGGTGTATGATATTGAACCAATATTACTGTCACTATTCTGGGCTTGACTGGCTGACTCTAATTCCTTGTCTTCATTGACAGATCCCGTGGACCAAGCTGAAGACCCACCCCATCTCTCTGGTAAGTTCTGCCCTCCTTCCCCCTATTGCTGACACGTTACAACTGTTTTAGCCACTTGTTCCCCCCCCTAAATAAAAAAAGGCATGTAACATCATGGGCAAATAAGGTGACTGAGGATTGTGTTGTATGACGCAAGGAACCAAAATAACCTTCATTATTATCACTGGTATTGACAATGGAAGGCTGCTGCTCTCTGATCCCATGTATTATACACCATCTCCTGCCGTTGTGGCCTTGAGCAAGGCACTTAACTCCCCACAAAGTAAAATACTGCCCTGCTGACCAAAAATGAGCTATAACTGGGCAAATAAATCATTAATTAGCAATAAATATCAACAAATGTGTGCACGTGTGTATGTTCGCTTCGATCTCAAAAACATCTCATGACTGATTGAAAGACCGCACGCGCCTGTCAATAAAGGCCTACAATAATTCTCCTCTGAAGTGCTCTGCAGAGATTGAGGCCAGTGTGCTACACATTCATCTGGATGACACTCATCCACTTCTGATAGCCTCATTGTGTAGGAGTAGCCTCATTGTGCAAAAATCTAAATCTTTTTTTATTTTCTTGTCCATTCCAACTTAATCCATGTTCATGTCCGGCAATTCTTTTTTACTTGCACGGGCAAGCAGACAACCGTAAATGTCGAGCCCTGGTTTGTGTGTGTGGTAATCGTCTGCATCTCTCTGCCTCCCAGACCCTGGACAAGGTGGTAATGGAGATGAGCACCTGTGATGAGCCCCGCCCTCCCAACGGCCCGTCTCCCATAGCAACGGCCTCTGGGCAAAGGTGGGAGCTGGTGCTCTTTCTCTCTTTCTCCCCCCCTTTCAGAGGGTAGTTGTGTGTGTGTGCATGAGTGAGTAAGTGTATGGTGTCTGTCTTTACTAAAAAACACCTGCATTCAGTTCATCCAAATCCAGCCTTCAATTGCCTACCTCCTCCTCTTCCCCCACTCCCCCAGTGAGTATGGCTTTGCTGAGAAGGTGGTGGAGGGCATCTCTCTGTCCATCAACTCCATCGTGGTGAAGATCAGTGCCAAGGCGTAAGTCACCAGATCGCCATCCTTTGAGTTTGAGCCAAGCATGCAGGTCTACTCCGTCAACACCAGCTTGAGCCCCTGTCAGACCCTACCCTTCACACGGATACTAGGACCACACAAGAGGAAGAGGTCGGAGGTCTGACTCGCATACACATCATGCATGGAAGTTGAAGTGTAACCACGGTAGACCAATGTGTTGATTCGTGGTATGTAACCATGCACCTGCATGTGTGCCATTCAGATACTGAACGTTTAAGGAGATAGCCTTTGGCAATGAATATGCCGCATACGAGGCGGACGCCATCCGCAGAGTGGCCAGAACGAGATGCGGAGTGCCCGCACCCATCCGACCTGATCACCAACACAATCACAACGCTCAGAAGTCCACACCTGAACAGAGACGGGTACAATAACGCCAACACACCAATGCAGACATGCGGGCAAAGGAAATACAGACACAGCACTAGCGTGCCATACTACACACACACACACACCCAAACCTGCATCTCCAAACCACAGTCCAGAGAATATAGATGTCACTACCTGAAGAGAGCCAGTAGGACGCACACTCACGAAGACGCACACAAACACTACCAACAACCACTCAGGCATCATACACATCTGGACCCAAAAATCAGTGCCACTCTGAAGAAACTGGTAAGGACACAAGCACACACACCGCACCCATCACCAACCAGTCCCTAAGATCAGTTGCCAACTCAAGAGACGGGTACGTACCAACACACCACACACACAACAACACACACACACACACACCACCACACACACGCACGCCAGGCAACAGAACACACTCAGAACAGTCTGGTCTAATAGAATACGAGAACACTGTGGGCCACAGCCTGCAGATTAGCTTCAGTAAACAGATCTTTATCTCACAACACCAGCCAAAGCTCCTGCAGCCACTGTGTTTGAACAGATAAAAGGGTGTGTGTGGTGTTTTCATCCCAGTCAGCAGTCAGTCACGGATATGGACCGTGAGTGTAGTTTTCAGTCAGGTCAGTACAGTCAGTCCATAGGATAATGCGAGTGTGTGTTCAGTGCAGTCAGTCAGAATCAGTCATGGGCAATAATTGGAGTGGAGTGTGTTTTTCAGTCAGCCAGGATATGGAGTGTGTGTCAGTCAGTCAGTCAGGCAATGGATATGGGAGTGTGTGTTCGATGTTCAGGCAGTGGATATGGAGTGGTGTGATTTTCAGCAGGCATGGATATGGAGTGTGTGTTTCAGTAGTCATGTGATATGGAGTGTGTGCAGATTCAGTCGTATCAGGCACATGGATATGGAAGCTGTGTGTTTTTTCAGTCAGGCAGATATGGAGTGTTGTATTCGAGTCAGATGAATATGATGGTGTGTTTCAGGAAGACAGTCAGGCATGGATGATGGAAGGATGTGAGTGTATTGTCAGACAGAATCAGGACAGCATGGATATGGGAGTTGAATGTGTTATTCAGTCAAAGTCAGGCATAGAGATATGATGGTAGTTAGTGTAGCGGTATGTGAGTGCTGTTGTTTCAGACAGTCAGGCATGGATATGGAGTTAGTGTTGTTTCAGACAGTCCAGGCACATGGGATCAAGGAGTGTGTGTGTTTTCAGACAAGTCAGCGCATGCGATTAGAGATTCTAACGGTGTGTGTGTTTTCTCAGTTGAATCGGATATGAGGTGCTGTGCTGTTTTCAACTCAGGCATGGATATGAGTAGTGTGTGTTTTGGTCTAGCTATTGGATGGATATGGCATTGAGCTACTTCTGTGGTTTTTTCCAGTTTTGATGATATAGGAGATGTAGTGGTTTTCAACTCCAGGTCAATAGCGATATGGAGTGTGTGTGTTTTCAGGACACGAATCAGCACATGGATTTATATCGGAGTGGTGTGTATTTCAGACAGCCAGGCATGGATATGGAGTGTGTTGTTTTCTCCAGTTGGATGGATATGGGAGTGTGTGTTTCCAACTCAGGCATGGATATGGAGTGTGTGTGTTTTCTCGAGTCTGATGACGTTTATTAGATCCCCCATTGATGAATGCACCTTTCGATTAACACTGTCTTGGTTCAACACGGGAAGTAATGTTTGTATCTTCAGATGAAGGACTGAAACGTGGTGTGTCTGTATCCTGTATGTATAAAGCATGTATTTGTGTCTGTGTGGTCTATATTTAATGTGTGTATTTTGTATGTAATAATCTATGTAGAATGTGTTTATCTCCAGTCCAAGGACTGTAACGTGGTGGCCTCTAAGCTGATCCTGATCCTAGATGACCTGCTGTGGGTGCTGACTGACTCCCAGCTCAAAGCCATGGTCCAGTACGCCAAGTCACTCAGCGAGGCCATGGACAAGTCTGCTCAGCAAAGGAAGAGCATGGCCACCGAGGACCAGGTACACACGTATGCAGGCGCACGTAGGCAGGGACACACACACACACACACACGCTCACTCACGTAGGCAGGTAGACACACGTGTGCGCACACAGGCTAGGAAACACACACAGATAGGCAGACACACTTAACTGAAGCAGCTAGCTATGTGCTTAGTCACTCCTCTGTCAGACAGACCTACAGTGGAGAAATGATTCACACCAGTCATGTGCCCTTCTGTCTACACTTCTCTCCCTCCCGCTTTCTTCCCCCCCATCTCTCTCGCTCTCTCTGTTATGGTCTGGTAATTAGTCCTTGTGCTCCAGGAAAGGATGTTTGGTTCTCTCTGTGCGGTCCCTCTGCCATATGGCCTCTCTCTCCCTGCGCTGCTCTCTCCCTGCGCTGCTCTCTCCCTGCGCTGCTCTCTCCCTGCGCTGCTCTCTCGCTGCTGCGCTGCTCTCGCGCTCCATTATTCATGTACTGGTTCAAACTGGGCTTTTAGCATTCTGACCTACATGTGGCAGGCTATGCCATCTGCTGGTGAGAATGAGCACTGCACACTCCTTCGCTCATAAAAATCTTATACATTTGTGTTTGTGCCAAATACGACAGGTGTAGTAGACCTTATTGTGAAATGCTTACTTACAAGCCCTTAACCAACAATGCTGTTCAAAAAATAGTTAAAATATTTACTTTATTTTTAACTTTTGTTAATTTAGTAACACAATAACAATACCGAGGTTGTATACAGGTGGTACCGGTGCGAGGGTACAGGTTAGTCGAGTTTGTTTTTACACTAAGGGGTCGTCAATGTAAATAGTCCAGGTGGCCATTTTATTAATTGTTTAGCAGTCTTATGGCTTGGGGGTATGACTTGGGTGACTGGAGTCTTTGACAATTTTTTGGGGCCTTCCTCTGACACCATCGAGTGGCGTACTGCATTAGCATCGAATAGCCCCCGCGATATGCAACTTTTCAGGGAAGTTAAGAACCAATATACACAGGCAGTTAGGAAAGATAAGTCTAGCTTTTTCAAGCTGAAATTTGCATCCTGTAGCACAAACTGAAAAAAGTTTTGGGACACTAAAGTCCATGGAGAATAAAAGCACCTCTTATTGAGGCTAGGAAACACTGTCACCACTGATAAATCCACGATAATTGAACATTTCAGTAAGCATTTTTCTACAGCTGGCCATGCTTTCCACCTGGCTACCCCTACCCCGGTCAACAGCCCTGCACTCCCCCAGAGCAACTTTCCCAAGCCTCCCCCATTTCTCCTTCACCCAAATCCAGATAGCTGATGTTCTGAAAGAGCTGCAAAATCTGGACTCCCACAAATCAGCTGGGCTAGACAATCTGGACCCTCTCGTTCTAAAATTATCCGCTGCAATTGTTGCAACCCCTATTACTATCCTTTTCAAACCTCTCTTTCGTATCGTCTGAGATCCCCAAAGATTGGAAAGCTGCGGCGGTCATCCCCCTCTTCGAAGGGGGAGACACTCTAGACCCTAACTGCTACAGACCAATATCTATCCTACCCTGCCTTTCTAAGGTCTTTTGAAAGCCGAGTTAACGAACAGATCACCGACCATTTCGAATCCCACCGTACCTTCTTTGCTATGCAATCTGGTTTCCGAGCTGGTCATGGGTGCACCTCAGCCACGCTCAAGGTCCTAAACGATATAACCGCCATCGATAAGAGAAAATACTGTGCAGCCGTATTCATCGACCTGGCCAAGGCTTTCGACTCTGTCAATCACCACATTCTTATCGGCAGACTCAACCGCCTTGGTTTCTCTAATGACTGCCTCGACTGGTTCACCAACTACTTCTCAGACAGAGTTCAGTGTGTCAAATCGGAGGGCCTGTTGTCCGGACCTCTGGCAGTCTCTATGGGGGTGCCATAGGGTTCAATCCTCGGGCCGACTCTTTTCTCTGTGTACATCAATGATGTCGCTCTTGCTGCTGGTGATTCTCTGAGCCACCTCGACGCAGACGACACCATTCTGTATACATCAGGCCCTTCTTTGGACACTGTGTTAACTAACCTCCAGACGAGCTTCAATGCCATACAACTCTCCTTCCGTGGCCTCCAACTGCTCTTAATTGCAAGTAAAACTAAATGCATGCTCTTTAACCGATCGCTGCCCGCCCGTCCAGCATCACTACTCTGGACGGTTCTGACTTAGAATATGTGGACAACAACATCTCCAAACCAAAATTAAATCTAGAATCAGCTTCCTATTTCTCAACAAAGCATCCTTCACTCATGCTGCCAAACATACCCTCGTAAAACGGACTATCCTACCGATCGTTGACTTCGGCCATGTCTTTTAAAAATAGCCTTCAACACTCTACTCAACAAATTGGATGCAGTTTATCACAGTGCCATCCGATTTGTCACCAAAGCCCCATATGCTACCCACCACTGCAACCGGTATGCTCTCGTTGGCTGGCCATCGCTTCATATTTGTCGCCAAACCCACTGGCTCCAGGTCATCTGTAAGTCTTTTCTAGGTAAAGCCACACCTTATCTCAGCTCACTGGTCATCATAGCAGCACCCACTCGTAGCACGCGCTCCAGCAGGTATATTTCACTGGTCACCCCCAAAGCCAATTCCTCCTTTGGCCGTCTCTCCTTCCAGTTCTCTGCTGCCAATGACTGGAACGAATTGCAAAAATCACTGAAGCTGGAGACTCATATCTCCCCCTCTAACTTTAAGCACCAGATGTTAGAGCAGCTCACAGATCACTGCACCTGTACATAGCCCATCTGTAAATAGCCCATCCAACTACCTCATCCCCATACTGTTATTTTTTTTATTTTTTAGCTCCTTTGCACCCCAGTATCTCTACTTGCACATTCATCTTCTGCTCATCTATCACTCCAGTGTTTATTGCTATATTGTAATTATTTTGCCACCATGGCCTATTTATTGCTTTACCTCACTTATCTTACCTCATTTGCACACACTGTATAGACTTTTCAATTGTGTTATTGACTGTATGTTTGTTTATTCCATGTGTAACTGTTGTTTGTGTTGCACTGCTTTGCTTTATCTTGGCCAGGTCGCAGTTGTAAATGAGAACTTGTTCTCAACTGGCTTATCTGGTTAAATAAAGGTAAAATACATTTAATAAATAAATATGTGTCTTGGATGTCAGGAAGCTTGGCCCCAGTGATGTATTGGGCCGTACGCACTACCCTCTGTAGTGCCTTACTGTCGGAGACCAAGCAGTTGCCATACCAGGTGATGATGCAACTGGGCAGGATGCTCTTGAGGGTGCAGCTGTAGAACCTTTTGAGGATCTAAGGACCCATGCCAAATCTTTTCAGTCTCCTGAGGGGGGAAAGGTGTTGTCATGCCCTCTTCACGACTGTCTTGGTGTGTTTGGACCATGGTAGTTTGTTGGTGATGCGGACACCAAGGAACTTGAAACTCTCGACCCGCTCCACTACAGCCCCATCAATGTGTATGGGGGAGTGTTCGGCCCTCCTTTTCCTGTAGTCCACGATCCTCTCCTTTGTCTTGATCACGTTGAGGGAGAGGTTGTTGTCAAGCACCACACTGTCAGGTCTCTGACCTCCTCCCTATAGGACGTCTCATCGTTGTCGGTGATCAGACCTACCACTCTTGTCATCAGCAAACTTAATGATGGCGTTGGAGTTGTGCTTGGCCACGCAGTCATGTGTGAATAAGGAGTACAGGAGGGGACTAAGCACACACCCCTGAGGGGCCACCGTGTTGAGGATCAGCATGGCAGATGTGTTGTTGCCTACCCTTACCACCTGAGGGCGGCCCGTCAGAAAGTCCAGGTTCCAGAGGTGTTTATTCCCAGGGTCCTTAGCTTAGTGATGAGCTTTGTGGGCACTATGGTGTTGAACGCTGAGCTGTAGTCAATGAACAGCATTTTCACATAGGTGTCCTTTTTGTCCAGGTGGGAAAGGGCAGTGTGGAGTGCGATTGAGATTGCGTCATCTGTGTAGCTGTTGGGGTGGTATGCGAATTGGAGTGAGTCTAGGCTTTCCCGGGATGCTGTTGTTGTAAGCCATGACCAACCTTTCAAAGCACTTCATGGCTACTGATGTGAGTGCTTCAAGGCGGTAGTCATTTAGGCAGGTTACCTTAGTGTCCTTGGGCACAGGGACTATGGTGGTCTGCTTGAAACATGTAGGTATTACAGATATATTACGCCCTGTATTTCTGTCTGTTCTTCATGCGAATGACAGGGATTTGGGCCTGGTCTCAGAGAAGCTGTATATCCTTCGTGTCGGACTCCTAAAATATATATATATATTTTTTGTCCATTTCGAGGTGAGTAATCCCTGTTCTAATGTCCAGAAGCTCTTTTTGGTCATAAGAGATGGTAGCAGCAACATTATGTACAAAACAAGTTACAAACGATGTGAAAAAACCCACACAAGATAGAACAGTTGGTTAGGAGCCCATAAAAATCCCCTCCGGCGCCATTATCTCAAGCAACACTAGTTGGATGCACTAATAAAATTCACTTAATTTTATTTGTGTGTCTGCATCTCCATATGTCTCTGTGCTGGTGTCTGCATCTGTGTCTGTATTTTTTACGGTCTCTGGTCTGTATCCAGGAGTCGTCGGCGCCCCCCTCAGCCCAGCAGGTGCGTAGCCAGCAGGTGTCGTCAGGCACAGCGGCTGACCAGAGCGCCACCATGGCAAATCTGTTCACTGCCTTCGACGTGTGTGAGACCTCCCACCACCTGCAGATCACACACCTTGACCTGCACATCTGTGACGACATACACGCCAAGGACAGAGGTACATACACAGAGACGTATGATACGTGTACACACACACATAGCACTTAGACACACCCGCTAATACACACATACAAATGTAAAACACACACATACCTCACACAAACTTTAGACAGATTTTTGACCGACTGTCTGATACCTACACATCAAGTTGGGCTCTGATGCACATTGGACCTTTGTGCGTTACCTTAACTTCTGCCTCCTTCCCTCCCTCCATGCATCCCTCCTTCCCTCCCAACCCTCTCTCCAGTGATCAATAAGAGGATAACCGGTGGGGCCATGCAGCTCTCCTTCAGTCACATTACCCTGGACTACTACCCCTCCCATAGAGCAGGTAAACACCACCACAACCTCTACACAACCACCCTACAACATTACTACCCCTCCCACAGAGCAGGTAAACACCACCACAACTTCTACCTAACCTCCCTCAACTGCCACATAGCTGATGGGAGTAATAGTGATCTTTCTGATCTCTCAACACCACAAAACATGTCTTTTTTTCTGTCTGTATACCACCTCTATTAGTGACAAGAGTAGGTACTTAGACAACGGTTTCTCCCTCGTCTCTTGCTTTCTGTCCTGTCTCCCCTTCATCTCTCTGTCTCCAGGTGAGAGTTGTCTCCACTGGATGCAGTACAGTGAGGCCACTAAGGCCAGGGAGGGCTGGGCCAGGAGTCTACTGGAGGAGTTCAAGTCTAACGTGGAGATGTTGAAGACTGCCAAGAGAGACCGGGAGGGCCTGGCCAACTGTCACACCTCACCACAGCACGGTAAACAAAAGAGCAGCACAGTCACACACACACAGAGTACTGTAAACACGCACACAGACACACACCTTCCCTCAATGTGATTGAAACATAGTAATCCAATAAAGGTGTGTGTTGGAGCATCTGTCCTGATTCACTTTTTATTCAACAACTATAAGGATCTGTCTGTATTTGTTGGAGCATCTGTCCTGATTCACTTTTTATTCAACAACTATAAGGATCTGTCTGTGTTTTTTGGAGCATCTGTCCTGATTTCACTTTTTATTCACAACTATACGAATCTGTCCCAGCAGCCCATGAAGAGTGATGTTGGTTAGACAGTTGACATTCAACTGAACTAGAATACACTATGTCATTAAGTGGGTAATTTTTAGAAGAGCCCCTAGAGTTGGAATGAAGTGAAGTGTGGGTTTCCCTAGCATCACACTGCCTAGTCACTCTGAGTTCTGTGTCCCCCCTCTCCAGTGTCCAGGTATCCCTCCAGTGTCTCCAGTGTTAGGGACAGTGTGTATGGTCCTGTAGGGCAGGACGAGACAGGAAGAGGAAGAATAGTGGTGGTTAGGGGGCCAGACGACCTACCCCCGGGGTGGGTGCGGGCACGAGCCATGGTGCGAGCGAGGGCGCGGGAGAGGGTGAGGGCACGGGGGCGGGCACAGTGCTGCTTCTCATGCCTAGAGCCAGGTACCCCCCTAACCGATGGTGTGCGCACGCGGTGTGCGGTGATACACACCTTTTGAGACGACGTCAGTGTGGCAGGTGGTCTGATTGGGTCTCTTTTTCTTTTCCCCGTTTCCTTATTCTCCCTACCATTCTTTCTCTCCCTCCCCCCCTCTTCACCTCTCCTTTCTAGGTAAGATCAGTACTAGTTCTACCAGTATCCTCAGTTCTCCCCAGACCCCCAAGACGCAGCTCCTGTCCAGCTCCATTGTCCTCAGGATAGCTGACTTCAGCATCTACCAGGTCAGCACACGCACACAGTTGACGTGCCTATCTGATCCACCCACTTTGCGTACTGAGCTCATCCCGTGTGTGTGTATCAGGTGTCCACAGCAGACCAGTGTCGCTCCAGCCCTAAGGCCATGATCTCCTGTAATAAGAAGTCCCTGTACCTCCCTCCTGAGATGCCTGCCATCCACGTCGAGTTCACCGAATACTACTTCCCTGACGGAAAGGACTACCCCAGTAAGATTGGTTCCTACTCTCATTCAGTTCCTAGTTTTTGGTTCCTAGACCCTCATCCTACAGGGTGTACAGGTTTTATTCCAGCCTAGCGCTAACTCACCTGATTGAACTGTTTGAAGTCTTGACTTGATGTTTGTGAATCGGGTGTGTTTGTGCTGAGGGAAAGGTGAATGCATTAGTGCGTCACCTCTCTTCTCTTCCCCCTCCACTTATTTCTAGTTTCCAACCTCTATTCTCTTCCCCGCTCCCCTGTAGTCCCTTGCATTGATTATTATATAATCTTCTCTTTCCCACCTCCTGCAGTCCCTTGCCCAAACCTGTTTGTGCAGCTGAATGCGCTGCAGCTGGTGCTGGACCCCAGGAGCCTGGTGTGGTGCAACCTGTTTGCGCTGGACCTGAGGCAGAGCCTGGAACAGTTCATGGAGCTCTACAAGCTCAACGACGAGGAACAGAAGCCTGACGAGCACATCGACATCAGGGTGGACGGACTAATGCTCAAGGTAGAGGGCAGAAAGGACACACACCCACACWKTCTGTCATGATGTTATGTCGCTGTTCAAATCACACACACTCATATTCAGTACTTGGACACTTTGATTCAGTCATTTGAGAAATGCAAACGCTACCATAGCTGTGAAAAAAGCCCRTGAAAAGGTCAACACACTCCATTTCTGTAAGAGCATYGTCTTTACATTTCAACAGATTGGAAATMATGCTCATTAGTCATCTTGTACACATTGATGACCTRWGTATGTATATTTTCTAATAATGTGMTTCTCTTCCTCTCTCCCCCACCACAGTTGTTAGTGCCCACGGACAGGGACCCCTCCTATCCCCAGGACCTCCCCCGTTCCGTCTCTGTCCAATGCTCGGAGATGGTGGCCACCAACACCCGCCACCCCCCCAACTGCTCCCGCTCCCACCTGGAAGCCCTKCTCCTCTCCTTCCAAGAACAACAGTTCTTCTCCACCTCKTTTTCCTCCTTCCCTCYCTCCTCCACCTCCTTCCCYGTGATCCACCCCATTTTCCAGCGCCACGCGCATGAGCAGGACACTGTGTTGCACAATGTGTATAAAGGGTTGGTGTCGCCCTCGTTGGGCGTGGATGCCCTCAAAATGCCAGCTGCCACAGACTTGTGGGCGGTTCACTTTGCCCAGTTCTGGGTGGACTACGAGGGGARGCGCGGCGGGAAGGGGCGGCCCCAGCCCTTCGTRGACGCCTTCCCCCTCACTCTGTGGYCGTGCCAGCCGGTCAGACACGCCCAGCACCAGGAGRGGCTAATGGGCGGGGCTTCGAGAGGGCAGAMAACMRCCCTTTCTGCAGCTGCAGGCCTGGCCAGGAGCGAGCCTGTGGATACCGTGGGACGTCTGCAGAGGAAGAGGCTTTTGAAGGAGTACTATAGTACTGTTACGGACGCCARGGCAACAGAGGCCTCGCTGCCGCCTAGCAACGGGCTTCACAAGCCACTGTCCCTGGACAACATCCCCCCACCTTCCTCGTCTTCCTCTTCCAGTAAGGAGGCAGACATGCACATGTTAGTGCACGTACAGAAGCATTTGAGCGCACAGGTGAGTGATGATACATATATTTTGGTGTGTCTGTACACTTTTGTGTGTGTGTATACACTAAGTGTACAAAACATTAGGAACGTTCTCTTTTCATAACATAGCTTTCACCCGGTCAGTCTATGATCCCTGATTGATGCCACGTGTGTGTGTGTGCCATTCAGAGGGTGAATGAGCAAGACAAAATATTTAAGTGCCTTTGAACTGGTTTTGGCAGTAGGTGCCAGGTGCACTGGTTTGTGTGTCAAGAACTGCAATGCTGCTGGGTTTGTCACACTCAACAGTTTCCCATGTGTATCAAGAATGGTCCACCATCCAAAGGACATCCAGCCAACTTGACACAACTGTGGAAAGCATTGGCGTCAACATGGGCCAGCATCCCTGTGGAACGCTTTCCACACCTTGTAGAGTCCATGCCCCGATGAATTGAGGCTGTTCTGAGGGCAAAAGGGGATGGTGCAACTCAATATTAGGGAAGTGTTCCTAATGTTTTGTCCACTTTGTATTAATGTATGATGTGTGCGTATAATGTGAACCGACATGTGTTACACTGTTTATTTGAGAATACTGAAGTGTGTGTAGTTATGAGCATAATGTGTGTGTCCAGGTGAGCCACAGGCAGTACATGTTCCTGATGCGGCTGCAGCGCAGCATCAAAGCCTTGCAGCACACCCTGCAACAGGACCTGGAGGGGATGGGCTCCAAACGAGACAAGGCAAAGACCACATCGGACCCCRCTCCAGACCACCAGCCCTTCAGTGCCTGTGTGGGGATCCTGCTCAAAAGTGCYGAGGTAGCTCTCRTCTTGAAGCRGGTCCCCCAGRCCGAGGGTCCTGGTTCCCCCCTAGGGTCAGAGTTGTCCCCCTCGGAGAGTAGATGCACCTTGGAGACTGGGAGTGACGGWGGGGAGGGGGGYGATAGAGGAACCCACGTGGAGGGGGCTGGGACGAAGGGAAGCTGTACAGTGGACCAGCTTATGTGTGGGGGAGGGGTAGAGGGTGGGATAACGCAAGGCCCTGCCCCTCTCATCCCCGCCTCCACCCCCAACCTGAAGGCGTCTATTGACGAGAGGACAGGGAGATCCAGTTCAGAGGAGTTGGGAGAGGCTTCCCTGGAGGCCCGGACTGAGGGAGAGGAGCTGGGGACCGGAGTTGATTGTAAAGCCCAGCAGGGTGAGTCCTCCGGGGCAGACCCCACTCTCTCAGACCCCCTCTCCACCAAAGACTGGAACGAGAAGAACCCTGGGGCCAGATTGCCTGAGTCTATGTCCAGGTAATTCACTTCCGTCATTATCAGAATACAGTCTGGTTATTTAGACTGTCATTACCGTAACAGTCCTTTTCCAGCTATTTAGACCTGTAGCCACTGTCAATGACCAGGTATTCAGTTCAGTGTTTCCACTGCAGTCATTTGGCTGTGGCGCCACGGCAAAATAATTGCCTCCACGGCAAAAAAATATGGGACATAAAAAAAATGTATACTGAGGTGCACTTTGAAGATGCTGGAACAGTCCACAATTACGTTTCCTCTGCAGACAAAATCTGACAACCCCACAGTATAATAGTTTATCTATTTACATAATCGGCTTGTTGTGTGTTCTATGCAAGAAAAATATTCCTCGAGGCGCGTTCAAGTTACAAGTGTCATAGTGAGGGAATTCCCAGAATCTAAAATCGGCTGCATTTATAGGCTGCTCACACTTTTACCAGCCACACCGGTTTACTCTTTATATGGCCTGCGTATGGTCTAATGAAGGAACGCTGAATTAATGTATTTAATAACTTAGAATTAACTGAATGATCGAAAATGGGCCTACCTGTTTGCACTTTGTGCCAGCTGTGTATTCATCTACCATGTTGTCCTTCCAAACTGGACATTTCACTCTCGCAGCACGTTTCCACGGTGATGTAGCCTATTCCTTTATCATAACCTTTTTATTTCTCCGGTTAGGCCTATGTTAGCCATTTTCACGTAACCTAGGCTACCCAGGAAAAATACACTTTTAATGTGTTGTATCACAACCGGCCTTGATTGGGAGTCCCATAGGGCAGCGCACAATTGGCCCAGCGTCGTCCGGAGTAGGCCGTCATTGTAAATAAGAATTTGTTCTTAACTGACTTGCCTAGTTAAATAAATAAAACATATCTGGTGGGGAGAGGGAACATAAGCGCTGCACGTGGACAAATTAGAACATTTTAGCACCTCACGAATAAGGGACAGTTCCTGGCTCCACACACTCTCTCAATGCGTGCTTAGCTTAGCTGGTAGACTGGTAGTCTGCCTCGCCGCTCACAGAATGGAATTCACAACACAACAAGCGCCTGGGTTTTGAAAGTGTATTAACTTGATTTTAAAATGTTTCCCGACCCGCAATGTAATTGTTCTGAACCACGAGCCGACCCACGGTTTGAAAAGTTTTTATTTATTTCACCCACGCTATCTAACCCAATGCAGATTAGCCCAATAGGGTAAATGCATATAGGCTACCCCATGCTTCAGCCTATTTATTTATAGCCACTATGCTGCATCAGTTGGGATACAGGTGATCATGCTTATTGCTAATAGCATACCTGATCATATGAACCATGCATAGGCTATAAGCATGGTCCACTATGTTACAATTTAAACAAATAATTTTACCAATATGTTTTTGGCTCATTTCTGGAGGTAGAAATTATATTTTGGTTGGTGTCAACATAATTTTTGATAGAATGTCCTTTTAAAAAGTCACCAGAAGTGAGCTTCTCAGTCCTTCTGCATAAAAATTCTCTGGGGAGGACCCCCAAAACAGTGGGGGAGGGAAACCTCCAGACCATTCCCCTCTACTGCGACACATTTTTCCAGAGGAACACTGATTCCATTACTTCCATGACATATTGTTCAGCTATTCAGACGATCAGTTCTGTAAAACATTCACTGTGATGATTCACTCCAAATCAAAGCAAACAATAAGAACATCTTTACTGTAACTTAGTGCATGTCCCGGTCGGCAGATCAGGAGTGGGAAATGCAGGCCAATCGTCAGGCAGACCGTGACACTCATTCAGAGGACTTATGACAAGCTTTAAATTAAGTCACTCCCATTACTGCAATACTCAGTCACAACAATACTTCTTGCAGATGTCATTACAGTTACTCACTTATTCATGCCCAGCTTAGTAAACCACCATTTAATGTTACTTTACTGTTACTTGGTCAGTCCCATCACATCAGTAGGTGGTTCTACATCATGCCTGTGTAACTACAGTGACAGCACTGTACCTGCCCTATACATCACAATATCAATGTTGTCACCCATAAGAGGTGTTTGTTCATTTGTGTGTGTTTCTGCCTTGTCCAATGTGCTCCCATACAAGGTGTGCGTCTGTCTTAGTGTGTGTGTGTGTTTTTCTCACTCTGCTATTCTGTAGCTTAGTGTGTCCTCTGCTCTGACCCATGCAAGGTGTGTGTGTGTGTGTGTGTGTGTGTTCTCTCTCTACAAAGGAAAGGCAGTCTGTCAGTGGTTTCTGACCGGCTCAGCTCCTCAAACACCCGGTCCACCTCCCTATATTCTATTTCCAACATGTAAGACACGCTATGGGTCTGTCTGTGTTGGTCGCAATCCCTTAAATATATGTTCACGGGTGTGGTGTGTGGTTTGGTGAATCTGTACTATGATGAGTTAATTGGAATGGCCGCTTCAAGTTTTCATAATCAATCGCAAATGTATTATTTGAACGCCGAGTTTGCCCGATTATTTTTTATATATATATTCTTATTTTATTCTTTATTTTCTAATGAGCGGCCTAGGACAGTGGGTTAACTGCCTTGTTTCGCTGGCTAGAACGACAGATTTTTACGTTGTCAGCTCAGGGATTCAATCTTGCAACTACGGTTAACTAGTCACGGCTCTAACCACTGCTCCGAGGACCTGGCTGTTGCGAAATGCAGTAAGAAGCCATAGGTAAGTTTGCTAGTAGCATTAACTTTATCTATAAAAAAACAATCAATCATTCAATATCACTATTATAACTACAACATGGTTTGAATGCTATTATAGTTTTCTCCGCGTGTTCTTGCATTGCATATATTCGTGCGGTGCGCATTCGCGACAACCTAAACCAGAAACATCAAATGGCCTTTCTTAGAAATCAATACACGAAGTAGATTTTACCTGCAATTTATGCTAAAAGAAATCCAGGTTAGCAGGCAATATTAACAGGTGAAATTGTGTACTTCTCTGTTGCTTCATTGCATACGCAGATCAGAGTATATGCAACAGGTTTGGGCCGGCCTGGCTCTTTGCAAACTCAGTTTGCCAGAATTTTACGTAAATATGACATAAATTGAAGGTATGTGCAATGTACAGGAAGTATTTAGACTTATGCATGCCCCCGTTAGATACAAACGGAACGGTTCCGTATTTCACTGAAAGAAAAACGTCTTGATTTTCGAGATGATAGTTCCGGTCGACATATTAATGACCTAAGCCTCGTTATTCTGTGTGTTATTATTTATAATTAAGTTCTATGATTTGATAGAGCAGTCTGACTGAGTGGTGGTAGACCCAGCCAGGCTCGTAAGCATTCATTCACAGCACTTTTCGTGCGTTTTGCAAGCAGTTCTCGTTGTAATTCAAGCATTGCGCTGTTTATGACTTCAAGCTATCAACTCCCGAGATTAAGCTGGTGTAACCGATGAGAAATGGCTAGCTAGTTAGCGGGTGCGTGCAAATATCGTTTCTCAACGTCACTCGCTCTGAGACTTGGAGTGGTTGTTCCCCTTGCTCTGCAGGGCCGGGCTTTTGTGGAGCGATGGGTAGCTGCTCAAGGTGGGTTTGTCGATGTTTCCTGATTCGCGCCAGAGGAGCGAGGAAGGAGGAAGCTATACTGTTACACTGGCAATACAAAGTGCCTTAAGAACATCCAATAGTAAAGGTTATGAAATACAAAATCGTATAGAGAGAAATAGTCTATAATTCCTAATAATAATACATAAAACTTCTTACCTGGAATATTGAAGACTCATGTTAAAAGGAACCACAGTTGCTCATGTTCTGAGCAAGAACTTAAACGTTAGCTATCTTACATGGCACATATTAACTTTTTAAACTTTTCTCAACACTTTGTTTTTGCATTATATTTAACCCTAATTGAACATGTTTCATTATTTATTTGAGGCTAAATTGATTTTATTGATGTATTATATTAAGTTAAAATAGGTGTTCATTCAGTATTGTTGTAATTGTCATTATTACAAATAAATTTGGTCCTCCAATAATCTGTATCGGAGTTGAAAAATCATAATCGGTCGACCTCTAATCTGTACGTGTGCATGTAGAATTGTCTGTGGTTGGGTGTATATCTGTGGGAGTGTATGTGGGTCTGTATACATTTACACGCTGCAAGTTGGTGTGTGTACCCGGTGAATAGTGTGTGTAGCCTTTATCTGGTGACTAGTAGCATATAGCCTTGGCTAGGTCAATGGTCTAGACCTGAGCCCGGTTTCCCAAAAACATCTTAAGGCTAAGTTCATTGTTAGAATCAGCTCAATGGTTCTGATGATGAACTCAGCCTTAAAATGCTTTTGGGAAACCGGGCGCAGGGCTATTCAAATCAAATCCAAGCCTTGAGGTCCACAGTACCCCTGTTTTTCTTTCCCCTCACCCTTCTCCCCCACTCACACTCACTCTTGTTTGTTTGTGTGTGTGTTCCAGTGGGCGTCTGATGAGGGAGCGTTCCCAGTCCAGTTTCTCAGTGTCCTATAAGAACATGAAGAAGACTCCATCTCTGCAGTCCTTGGACAACCTCTCCATAGACAGCTACCTGATGGAGGACGGAGACACAGACACATACAGCCTGCTGGAGAGGGGTAGGAAACACACACACACACACACACACACACACACACACACACACACACACAGGGCCCTGGGTCTGAGACTTCCTGACGGGCTGACCCCAGGTGGTGAAGGAAGGCAACATCACCTCCACCACTCTGACCCTCAACACGGGGGCCCCTCAGGTGCGTCCTCAGCCGCCTGCTGTACTCCCTGTTCACCCATGACTGCGTGGTCACCAACTCATTCATCGGGTTTGCTGACGACACAACAGTGGTAGGCATGATTTATTAACAACAATGAGACAGCCTACAAGGAGGAGGTGAGAGCCCTGGTGGAGTGGTGCTAGGAAAATAACCTATCCCTCAATGTCAACAAAACGAAGGAGCTGATCGTGGACTTCAGGAGGCCACAGCGAGAGAACGCCCCCATCCACAGGCAGTGGATAGAGTCAAAAGCTTCTAGTTCCTCACTGAGAATGTGAAATGGTTCCTTCACACCGACAGTGTGGTGAAGAAGGCGCAACAAAGCCTCTTCAACCTCAGGATGCTGAAGAAATTCGGCCTGGCCCCTAATATGTTGAACAAACCAGCCGCGTTGCAAAATAAATGTACATACATGTTGTTCAATCGTTTCATCCACTGCTCGCACTTGTCAACGGGTGTCTGCGTATCAGGCACTGTAGTATAACTTGGCTCTATTTTAGACGCTTGATTCGCTGCAAGTCCAGCCTCTCCTATCTACTCATTGGTTTTTAGGAGCATATACCCACGTGGGTGTTTGAAAGATGAACTGAGGTCCACACTCCAGGCCAGTTGGTGGCGGTAATGCACCTTAGTTGGTTGCCAACCGCAATATAAAATCCACAGAAGAATATGAACAAGGAGAGGCTAATCAAAGAAAACTAACTAGGTTTCCCCTTTTTATCTGTGGATTCATTGTCGGAGTAGAGAACACACGATTTTGTATGACTCAAAATGGGGGCAAAATTCGACAAAGTTCCAGCAAAAACAAAATACTGTATGCATTTCAGGTAAAATAACAAGCCAAAGTTTATCTCCCAGGACAAATGAACTAGCAACAGCAAGCTAGCTAAATGTCCATTAATGTTTCATGTATGTTTCGACCTCTCCCCAAATTAATATAGTTGGTTCACAGTAGGTTTTGGTATTTTAACCTGTGTGTCATGAACACGTCTGGTGGAGATAGACAAAATCAACACGCACGCACACAGACGATGAGCAAGTTTGGTTAGCATGTAAGACCCTCACCAACTTCTACTGATGTACCATCGAGAGCATCCTGTCAGGGCTGTATTACCGCATGGTACGGCAGTTGCACCGCCCGCAACCTCCAGGCTTTCCAGAGGGTGGTGCGGTCAGCCCAACGCATTATTGTGTGCATCTACAGCACCCTTTGTCTCAAAGGCCAAGAAGATCATCAAGGACCTCCGCCACCTGAGTCGCGGCCTGTTCAACCTGCTACTATCTAGAAGATGGAGACAGTACAGGTGCATCAAAACAGCTTCTATATCCAGGCCATCAGACTGTTTAAATAGTCATCACTAGCCGGCCTCCGCCCAGTACTCTACCCTGCACCTTAGAGACTGTCACTAGCCAGCTAACAGCCAGTACTCTACCCTGCACCTTAGAGACTGCTGCTCTATGTACATAATAATGTTTACATACTGATTTACCCACTTCATATGTATATACTGTATTGTAGTCATGGCTCATCCTATAAAGCTACTGCTGTACACACCTTTTCTATTCATATACTGTCCATACTGTCTATACACACCATTCACATACATATATTTATATTCCAGACTCCGGTCCGGAAGCTATTTCCTGCCAGTCTATCCATTTTGCTGTGGGGTTTGTAGTGTGTGTTTTAAATACTGTATTCTCAACATAGCTCATTGATTGTGTTTCTTGTTTGATGTTTTACTGCATTGTTCGGAGCTAGTAACTAGCATAAGCATTTCACTGCACCCGCTATAACATCTTCTAAACTGTGTATGCGATCAATAAACTTCGATTTGACACACACACGGTTGAGCATGATTCTCCTCCAGGCATTACAGGTCTGACTAGGTCTATCCATCATACGCAGATCTTGTCACTGTGCCTCAGTTTTTTTTTTTTTTTTATTATTTGTGGGGGGGGGGTTATAGGAGAACATAACTCGAAAAGACACATCTTTTACTCTTTTATTTGGCCTAAATATGGAGGGAATAGTCCAGACTTAGTCCTGAGAATAAATCATGTTTCTATACATATTGAATGGCTTTTGAGTTGTTTCTATTCCATAGTTTGTCCAGGAGATGGCAGTTGTGAGCTGATGTTTTCTATACCAGAATAAAGATTATAAACTAGGCAAAAAAATAAATGTCCTAACTGTCAACTGCATTTATTTTCAGCAAACTTAATGTGTAAATATTTGTATGAACATAAGATTCAACAACAGACACAAACTGAACAAGTTCCACAGACATGGAATAATGTGTCCCTGAACAAAGGGGGGGTCAAAATCAAAAGTAACAGTCAGTATTTGGTGTGGCCACCAGCTGCATTAAGTACTGCAGTGCATCTCCTCCTCATGGACTGCACCATATTTTGCCAGTTCTTGCTGTGAGATGTTACCCCACTCTCCACCAAGGCACCTGCAAGTTCCCAGACATTTCTGGGGGGGGGGGGAGAATGGCCCTAGCCCTCACCCTCCGATCCAACAGGTCCCAGTCGTGAGATCCGGGCTCTTCACTGGCCATGGCAGAACACTGACATTCCGTCTTGCAGGAAATCACGCACAGAACGAGCAGTATGGCTGGTGGCATTATCATGCTGGAGGGTCATGTCAGGATGAGCCTGCAGGAAGGGTACCACATGAGGGAGGAGGATGTTTCCCTGTAACGCACAGCATTGAGATTGCTGCAATGACAACAAGCTCAGTCCGATGATGCTGTGACACACTGCCCCAGATCCTGATGGACCCTCCACCTCCAAATCGATCCCGCCAGAGACAGGCCTCGGTGTAACGCTTATTCCTTTGATGATAAACACGAATCCAACCATCACCCCTGGTGAGACAAAACCGCGACTCGTCAGGTGAAGACACTTTTTTTCCAGTCCTGTCTGGTCCAGCGACGTTTGGTTTGTGCCCATAGGCGACGTTGTTGCTGGTGATGTAAGGCAGGTCCTCACCAGACAACAGGCCTACAAGCCCTCAGTCCAGCCTCTCTCAGCCTATTGTTGACAGTCTGAGCACTGATGGAGGGGTTGTGCGTTCCTGGTGTAACTCGGGCAGTTGTTGTTGCCATCCTGTACCTGTCCCGCAGGTGTGATGTTTGGATGTACCGATTCTGTGCAGGTGTTGTTACACGTGGTCTGCCACTGCGAGGATGATCAGCTGTCCGTCCTGTCTCCCTGTAGCGCTGTCTTAGGCATCTCACAATACGGACATTGCAATTTATTGTCCTGGCCACATCTGCAATCCTCATGCCTCCTTGCAGCATGCCTAAGGCACGTTCACGCAGATGAGCAGTGACCCTGGGCATCTTTCTTTTGGTGTTTTTCAGAGTCAGTAGAAAGGCCTCTTTAGTGTCCTAAGTTTTCATAACTGTGACCTTAATTGCCTACCGTCTGTAAGCTGTTAGTGTCTTAATGACCGTTCCACAGGTGCATGTTCATTCATTGTTTATGGTTCACTGAACAAGCATGGGAAACAGTCCTGTAAAAGGGACATTTCTTTTTTTGCTGAGTTTTTACGTTTGTGTCTGGTATTTATCAATGTTTTGGTAGCAGACCACCAATTTTAATTCATTCTGTGTTCACAGACGACGTGTCCATCTCAGGCTTTAAGGATGTGGTGAGGGATCAGAGTGCCACAGAAATTGCCAAGGAGGCAGCAGCCTTAGCGGCCATGGGCACAGGGGAGCAGGACGGTGCTGGCTCACCAGATACTGTCAGTGCCACCTCCCAGAGCATTGACGAACCCACCAAAGACATGGTAATACACACATGCACAGGAAATGTATGTTCACATGCAGGCATGGATACATGAACACACACACTGCTGTACACACACATGCATACACGCACACTATACAGTGCATTCGGAAAGTATTCAGACCCCTTGACTTTTTCCACATTTTGTTAAGTTACAGCCTTATTCTAGAATTGATTAAATTGTTTTTTGCCCCTCATCAATCTACACACAATACCCCATAATGACAAAGCAAAAACAGGTTTTTTGACATTTTTGCAAATGTATTAAAAATATACTGATATCACATTTACATAAGTATTCAGACCCTTTACTCAGTACTTTGTTGAAGCACCTTTGGCAGCGATTACATCCTCGAGTCTTCTTGGGTATGACGCTACAAGCTTGGCACACCTGTCTTTGTGGAGTTTCTGCCGTTCTCTGCAGATCCTCTCAAGCTCTGTCAGGTTGAACAGGGAGTGTAACTGCACAGCTATTTTCAGGTCTCTCCGGAGATGTTCGATCGGGTTCAAGTCCGGGCTCTGGCTGGGCCATTCAAGGTCTAAGCCACTCCTGTGTTGTCTTGGGTGTGTGCTTAGAGCCGTTGTCCTGTTGGAAGGTGAACCTTCGCCCCAGTCTGAGGTCCTGAGCGCTCTGGAGCAGGTTTTAATCAAGGATCTCTTTGTACTTTGCTCTGTTCATCTTTGCCTCGATCTTGACTAGTCTCCCAGTCCATGCCGCTGAAAAACATCCACACAGCATGATGCTGCCACAAACATGCTTCACCGTAGGGATGGTGCCAGATTTCCTCCAGATGTGACGCTTGGCAGTCAGGTCAAAGAGTTCAATCAGACCAGAGAAGCTTGTTTCTCATGGTCTGAGAGTCTTTAGGAGCATTTTGGCAAACTCGAAGCGGGCTGTCATGTAAGTGGGCTGTCATCCTTTTACTAAGGAGTGTCTTCCGTCTGGCCACTCAACCAAAAAGGCCTGATTGGTGGAGTGCTGCAGAGATGGTTGTCCTTCTGGAAGGTTCTCCCATCTCCACAGAGGAACTCTGGGTTCTTTGCCACCTCCCTGACCAAGGCCCTTCTTCCCCGATTGCTCAGTTTGGCCGTGCGGCCATTTCTAGGAAGAGTCATGGTTGTTCCAAACTTCTTCTATTTAAGAATGATGGAGGCCACTATGTTCTTGGGGACCGTCAATGCTGTAGAACTGTTTTGGTACCCTTCCCCAGATCTGTGCCTCGACACAATCCTGTCTCGGAGCTCTACAGACAATCCCTTTGACCTCATGGCTTGGTTTTTGCTCTGACATGGTACCTTATACACACACACCTGTCAACGATGGTACCTTATATAGACAGGTGTGTGCCTTTCCAAATTATGTTCAATCAATTGAATTTACCACAGGTGGACTCCAATCAAGTTGTAGAAACATCAATGGAAACAGGATGCACCTGAGCTCAATTTCGAGTCTCATAGCAAAAGGTCTAAATACTTATGTAAATAAAGTATTTGTTTTTTATGTTTAATACATTTGCAAACATTTCTAAAAACCCTTTTTCTGTTGTCATTGAGGTATTGTGTGTAGATTGTTTAATTTAATCCATTTTAGAACAAGGCTGTAACGTAACTAAATGTGGAAAAAGTCAAGGGGTCTGAATACTTTACGAAAGCACTGTACACATATATACATATACATATATATATATATATATATCTATATATTATTATATATATATATATATATATATATATACACACACACATGCATGAGTACACTTGAGCATTTTTCATTTCCTGAACTGTAATTTTCCCCCACTTTCTGAATTGATTGAATTAACTTAAATTTTTATTCATTTTAGCTGACTCTCCTATCCAACTTAATGCCTCCTCCTCTCTCTCTCTCCTCCAGGTGTCGGTGCTGGTGCTGAAGGTGCAGTGTGTGTGTGGGGGGATGGAAGTGCGAGGGAGAGCACAGCTGTATCTCTGGAGGTGGCTGCGTCAGACCCACACAGCTGGGAAACGTCAGCCTCCGACAATACTCAGCAACGCGCCTGGGTGAAGACCACACAGACGCATGCGTAGACACACAAATGTGTACATGCATGCATACATACATACATGTACACACACCACGACATACATTGCAGTCACACATACTGCAGTCACGCTATTCCCCATTCTCTGGAGTACTATCTATAGCTGGATTAAGGCTACACACACACACTCCCAATTGACTTGGTTTACCCTTCCTAACTCTTGCAGGTATGGTACCCACTGCTCAGGGCAGCACTATTGTACCCCCCCCAGGCAGCGAAGGTATGTGTGTGTGGAACATAAAGCATGGGTAGGCAAACGCAAGCTTGCACACAAGTGTTCCTACCTGTTTGTTTTGTTTAGTGTGTCTCTGATTTCATCATTGGTATGAAATGACAGATAGTAATTAGCATTTTTGCTCCACCAAGCATGCTACACACCTTTGTTTTACTATCCTTGTGGGGACCAACAATTGATTCCCATTCAAAATCCTATTTTCCTAACCACAAACCCCTAAACCTAACCATAATTGTAGCCCTGAACCTAACCCCTAAGTCTATAAATAGCCTTTTTCCTTGTGGGGATTGGCAAAATGTCCAAGATTTTCCTTGTTTTACTATCCTGGTGAGGACTTCTGGTTCCACAAGGATAGTAAAAAAATCACACGCACACGCACACACAATGTGTGACTGCAATGTGTGTCTCAAGGGTGTGTGCACTGCAGTGTATGTCTCGTGTGTGTGTGTCTAACTGCTCAGTGAGACGGTGCATTAGCACTAATGGGGTTTTGCTCCCTTTACCAGCTACATTACCCAGTGTCGGTATGTGTTTTTGTGGCACCACAGGTTGTGTGCATGTGTGTCTCCAGCATGTCAACTCCAAAGTGTGTGAATATTTAAGAGGGGTTGGTGAGGTCCATATTTACCCCCCAGTACTATGAGGCAGTGCTCGCTCGCTCAGCTCCGCCTCCTCCTCTTTCACAGAAGAGTAATCCCCATCTCTCTCTCCCTCAGCTCCGCCTACTCCTTCTTTCACAGCAGAGTAATCCCATCTCCCTCAGCTCCGCCTCCTCCCTCTTTCACAGCATCTCTCTCC
>NW_019945661.1:3050-9228 GCF_002910315.2 Salvelinus sp. IW2-2015 | reverse complement strand
TTTTTCAGAGTCAGTAGAAAGGCCTCTTTAGTGTCCTAAGTTTTCATAACTTTGACCTTAATTGCCTACCGTCTTTAAGCTGTTAGTGTCTTAACGACCGTTCCACAGGTGCATGTTCATTAATTGTTTATGGTTCATTGAACAAGCATGGGAAACAGTGTTTAAACCCTTTACAATGAAGATCTGTGAAGTTATTTGGAATTTTACGAATTATCTTTGAAAGACAGGGTCCTGAAAAAGGGACGTTTCTTTTTTTTGCTGAGTTTAGTTTTGTGTCTGGTTTTTATCAATGTATTGGTAGCAGACAACCAATTTTAATTATTTCTGTGTCCGCAGACGACGTGTCCATCTCAGGCTTTAAGGATGTGGTGAGGGAGCAGAGTGCCACAGAAATTGCCAAGGAGGCAGCAGCAGTAGCGGCCATGGTCACAGGGGAGCAGGACGGTGCTGGCTCACCAGATACTGTCAGTGCCACCTCCCAGAGCATCGATGAACCCACCAAAGACATGGTAATACACACATGCACAGGAAATGTATGCTCACATTCAGGCATTGACACATGAACAGACACCGTGCTGTACACACACATGCATACACGCACACTATACAATGCATTCGGAAAGCTTTCAGACCCCTTGACTTTTTCCACGTTTTGTTACGTTACAGCCTTGTTATAAAATGGATTAAATAGTTTTTTCCCCCCCTCATCAATACCACATAATGACAGAGCAAAAACAGGTTTAGAAATTTTTGCAAATGTATTAAAAATAAACTGATTTACATAAGTATTTAGACCCATTACTCAGTACCTTTTGGCAGCGATTACAGCCTCGAGTCTTCTTGGGTATGACGCTACAAGCTTGACACACCTGTATTTGGTGAGTTTCTAACATTCTCTGCAGATCCTCTCAAGCTCTGTCAGGTTGAACAGGGATTGTCACTGCACAGCTATTTTCAGGTCTCCAGAGATGTTCGATCGGGTTCAAGTCCGGGCTCTGGCTGGGCCATTCAAGGACATTGAGACTTGTCCCGAAGCCACTCCTGTGTTTTCTTGGCTGTGTGCTTAAGGTCGTTGTCCTGTTGGAAGGTGAACCTTTGCCCCAGTCTGAGAACTTGCTCCAGAGCACTCAGGACTCCATCAAGGATCTCTTTGCACTTTGCTCTGTTCATCTTTGCCTTGATCCTGACAAGTTTCCCAGTCCATGCTGCTGAAAAACATCCCCACAGCATGATGCTGCCACAAACATGCTTCACCGTAGGGATGGTGCCAGGTTTCCTCCAGATGTGACGCTTAGCAGTCAGGCCAAGGAGTTCAATCTTGGTTTCATCAGACCAGAGAATCCTGTTTCTTATGGTCTGAGTCTTTAGGTGCCTGTTGGCAAACTTCAACCGGGCTGTCATATGCCTTTTACTGAGTGGCTTCCGTCTGGCCACTCTACCAAAAAGGCCTGATTGGTGGAGTGCTGCAGAGATGGTTGTCCTTCTGGAAGGTTATCCCATCTCCACAGAGGAACTCTGGGTTCTTTGTCACCTCCCTGACCAAGGCCCTTCTCCCCTGATTACTCAGTTTGGCCGTGCGGCTATTTCTAGGAAGAGTCTTGGTTGTTCCAAACTTCTTCTATTTAAGAATGATGGTGGCCACTGTGTGCTTGGGGACCTTCAATGATGTAGAACTGTTTTGGTAGCCTTCCCCAGATCTGTGCCTCGACACAATCCTGTCTCAGAGCTCTACGGACAATCCCTTCGACCTCATGGCTTGGTTTTTGCTCTGACATGCACTGTCAAATGTGGGACCTTTATATAGACAGGTGCGTGCCTTTCCAAATCATGTTCAATCAATTAAATTTACCACAGATGGACTCCAAGTTGTAGAAACATCTCAAGGATGATCAATGGAAACAGGATGCACCTGAGCTCAGTTTCGAGTCTCATAGCAAAAGTTCTGAATACTTATGTAAATAAAGTATTTGTTTTTTATGTCTTATACATTTGCAAACAATTCTAAAAACCTTTTCTCTTTGTCATGAGGTATTGTGTGTAGATTGAAAATGTTTTATTTAATCCATTTTAGAACAAAGCTGTAACGTAACTAAATGTGGAAAGTCAAGGGGTCTGAATACTTTCCGAAAGCACTGTACATACATATATATATATATATACACACACACACATGCATGAGTACACATGAGCATTTTTCATTTCCTGAACTAATTTTACCCCGCTTTCTGAATTGATTGAATTAACTTAAATTTTTATTCATTTTAGCAGACTCTCTTATCCAACTTAATGCCTCCCTCCCTCTCTCTCTCCCCAGGTGTCGGTGCTGGTGCTGAAGGTGCAGTGTGTGTGTGGGGGGATGGAAGTGCGAGGGGAGAGCACAGCTGTATCTCTGGAGGTGGGCTGCGTCAGACCCACACAGCTGGGAAACGTCAGCCTCCGACAATACCTCAGCAACCGCAGCCTGGGTGAAGACACACACAGACGCATGCGTAGACACACAAATGTGTACATGCATGCATACATACATACATGTACACACACCACGACATACATTGCAGTCACACATACTGCAGTCACGCTATTCCCCATTCTCTTGGAGTACTATCTATAGCTGGATTAAGGCTACACACACACACTCCCAATTGACTTGGTTTACCCTTCCATAACTCTTGCAGGTATGGTACCCACTGCTCAGGGCAGCACTATTGTACCCCCTGCCCCAGGCAGCGAAGGTATGTGTGTGTGGAACATAAGCATGGGTAGGCAAACGCAAGCTTGCACACAAGTGTTACTACCTGTTTGTTTGTGTTAGTGTGTCTCTGATTTCATCATTGGTATGAAATGACAGATAGTAATTAGCATTTTTGCTCCACCAAGCATGCTACACACCTTTGTTTTACTATCCTTGTGGGGACCAAACAATTGATTCCCATTCAAAATCCTATTTTCCCTAACCACAAACCCCTAAACCTAACCATAATTGTAGCCCTGAACCTAACCCCTAAGTCTATAAATAGCCTTTTTCCTTGTGGGGATTGGCAAAATGTCCAAGATTTTCCTTGTTTTACTATCCTGGTGAGGACTTCTGGTTCCCACAAGGATAGTAAAAAAAATCACACGCGCACGCACACACAATGTGTGACTGCAATGTGTGTCTCAAGGGTGTGTGACTGCAGTGTATGTCTCGTGTGTGTGTGTCTAACTGCTGCAGTGAGACGGTGCATTAGCACTAATGGGGGTTTTGCTCCCTTTACCAGCTACATTAAACCCAGTGTCGGTATGTGTTTTTGTGGCACCACAGGTTGTGTGCATGTGTGTCTCCAGCATGTCAACTCCAAAGTGTGTGAATATTTAAGAGGGGTTGGTGAGGTCCATATTTACCCCCCAGTACTATGAGGCAGTGCTCGCTCGCTCAGCTCCGCCTCCTCCCTCTTTCACAGAAGAGTAATCCCCATCTCTCTCTCCCTCAGCTCCGCCTACTCCTTCTTTCACAGCAGAGTAATCCCCATCTCCCTCAGCTCCGCCTCCTCCCTCTTTCACAGCATCTCTCTCCCTCAGCTCAGCTCCGCCTCCTCCCTCTTTCACAGCAGAGTAATCCCCATCTCTCTCCCTCAGCTCAGCTCCGCCTCCCTCCCTCTTACAGCGCAGTAATCCCCATCTCTCTCCCTAGCTCACGCTCCCCTCTTCCAGAACCCATTTTCCCAGCGCTCCGTCCCCCTCTTTCACAGCAGAGGTAATCCCCATCCTCTCTCCCTCAGTCTCAGCATCCGCCCCTCCCTCTTCACAGCAGAGTAATCCCCATCTCTCTCCTTCAGCTCAGCTCCGCCTCCTCCCTCTTTCACAGCAGAGTAATCCCCATCTCTCTCCCACTCACGCCTCTTCGCAGGTATCACCTCCGCAGCCGGCTGCCTCTCCTCTTTCACAGAAGATAATCCCGTCTCTTCTCCTTTCTACCCGCGTCTCTGATGTCCCGCTCTCCATCACGTTTCTCACTATTTCTGTTTTTACTCTTACCGTCTCTTCACGTCTTGCCATTCCTCTCTCCTTCCTTGCCTTACTGAGGCAGTGGCCGATGCATTGTTGTATATATCTAAAATGTGTGTCTCGTGCAGTTGCTGTGGCAATTACTGGCCTTAAAATAGTTTATGGGATTAGTACCCCCACCCCCTTAAGGGCCCTTGCTGTACAAATTAGTCACACCTTAGAAATGGATTCATAGACTGGCGTCAGCAGTAAGGCAATGTCTGGTTGTATGCCTGGCCAAGCGGCCTTTTCTTTGATGTGGATGTGGTTGCAGTCATTCTGTTTGTTATTGCACCATCTATGCCTTCTCTTTTAATTGTAATTAATTGATTACTGATCTAATTTTCTCTCCTCCTTCCTCTTCCCTCGCTAGGTGGTGTCTGAGGCCATTCAGACGGGCCACCCACTCCCGGGTCAGGCTCGGCTGGAGAGCGGGCCCCTGTGCCGCCGCCCACTCCCCCCTGCCGAGACCAACGGTTTCCTCCAGACTGCGTCTCCACGGCTACGGGCCAGCTTCCTCATGTCGTCGCTAAGGAACCTGGCTCACTTCCTGGAGGATGACTCGCCCCCCAGGTCTTCCCGATGAGATCAGCGTCAGAACACACACATCGACCTAAAAGGTAGGGTGAACAACAATTAACCACAGACACATTACACCAGACACATAACCTCTTGTCACCCCTCTTGCAGGTGATGGTCCCCGTGACAACCACTGACCTGATCCCACCCCCATCACCGTGCACAGCTCCAACCTGCTCATCCCACGGGACCGACGATGGAGCCTTCTCTATTAGGGTGTGAAACACCACACAGCCTCACACAATTCACTTCAATACAGTTGAAGTCGGGGTTTACTACACCTTAGACAAATACATTTTAAACTCAGTTTTCACAATTCCTGACATTTAATCCTACTAAAAATGTCCCTGTCTTAGCGTCAGTTAGGATCACCCATGTTATTTTAAGGGAATGTGAAATGTCAGAATAATAGAGAATATTTTTCAGATTTTATTTTCTTTCATCACATTCCCAGTAGTCAGAAGTTTACATACAACTCATATAGTATTTGGTAGCATTGCCTAAATTGTTTAACTGGGTCAAACGTTTTGGGTAGGCTTCCCACCAATAAGTATGGTGAAGTTTGGCCCATTCCTTCTGACAGAGGTGCGTTAACTGATCAGGTTTGTTAGGCCTCCTTGCTCCACATGCTTTTCATTCTGCTCACACATTTCTATAGATTGAGAGTCAGGGCTTTGCGATGGCACACTCCAAACCTGACTTTGTTGCCCGTAAGCCACTTTTGCCACAACTTTGGAGTATGCTTCCATTTGGGAAGCCCATTTGCGAACCAAGCTTAAACTTCCTGACTGATGTCTTGAGATGTTGCTCCCTGTTTCCCCTGTTGTCTGGGATGATTTCACTTTTCGCAAAAATACGTTCATCTCTAGGAGACAGAACGCGTCTCCTTCCTGAGCGGTATGACGGATGCGTGGTCCATGGTGTTTGTACAGATGAACGGGTACCTTCAGCATTGGAATTGCTCCCAGATGAACCAGACTTGACGGTCTTGGCTGATTCTTTGATTTTCCCATGATGATCACGCAACAGAGGCACTGAGCTAGAAGGTAGTCCTTGAAATTACATCCACACCTCCAATTGACTAAATTATGTCCAATTAGAGCTATCAGAAGCTTCTAAGCCATGGACATCATTTCTGGAATTTTTCCAGCGTTTAAAGGCACAGTTCAACTAGTGTATGTAAACTTCTGAACCCACATGGAATTGTGATACAGTGAATCTATAAGTTGAAATATCTCTCTGCTAAACAATGTTGTGAAAATGACCTTGTGTCATGCCACAAAGTAGGAAGTCCTAACCGACTTGCCAAGAACTATAGTTTGTTAACAAAAATTGGTGGAGTGGTTGAAAAACAAGTTTAATGACTCCAACTAAGTGTATGTAAACTTCCGAGCTGCAACTGTATATACACACACACACACAGTGCTCACACAATTCACTCATACACAAACTCGCCTACTTATACACAACGCACACTGTCACACGACACAACACCCTCCACCCCAACACCGTCTCATTTCATCATCAACAATGACATTGCCTTTCAAGTTTATGTTCTACCTTTCACCCCCCCCCC
>NW_019945661.1:0-284 GCF_002910315.2 Salvelinus sp. IW2-2015 | reverse complement strand
CACCCTCTCTTCTGTTTAACCCTAGCTGCTGATAGAGGAGAACGAATGTTTGAAACTGGAGCTCTCCAAAGCCAAGATGGCTCTAGCTGAGGCCCAAATGGAGAAGGACTCCCTGTTGCACCGCATGAAGAGTCTCAAAGTGAACAGCAMCTAGGGTAGGCCAACAGAGGCCCAGTGACCACCAATTTGCAGTGCTGCATATCACCACTGGGGGGAAGCAGAGAGGAGAGAGGGGTTGCTGTATACTGGAGCTACTTGATCTAGCATCACACAAGTATTATTCA
>NW_019945660.1:63786-70276 GCF_002910315.2 Salvelinus sp. IW2-2015 | reverse complement strand
ACAGGCAAGACTGAGTTCAAGTCTCAAGTCAAGACCGTCAAGTATCAGAGTCAAGTACTCCAAGTTCCTAAACTTTGAGTTTCGAGTCCATAAAACAAGTCATAATGTGCACGTTCACCAATGTGAATACCATTCAATATTTATAACAGGAGTAATAGTTAGTATATTACATTTACGTAAAACATGAATGCTTTTTAAAAAAAATATCTATAATATTTATTACTTTCCAAATATACGTTATATTTCAATGGAAATACATGGGTTAGCCGATGACGAAAGAACCCCCCCCCCCCCTCTCTCTCTCTCTGTGAACAGCGGGAGAGGCGTGTAGGGCTGGGTCGCGGTCGATGAATGGGGGTGGTATGCATAGAAAATAACATCAACACTACAACGCCTTTGCCGTGTAGAAAGAGAATCAGTACAGATATCACGCCCTGACCTGTAGTATATTTTTTTTTTTCTCTGTTTTTCTATATATTAATGGTGTGTGTCAGGATGGTGACTAGGTGCGGTACTCTTCGTTTTTCTATGTCACGTCTAAGGGTTTTTTGTATGTTTATGTTGCCTGAATATGATTCCCAATCAGAAGACAGCTGTTTATTCGTTGTCTCTGATTGGGATCACTATTTAGGTAGCCATTTTCCCCATTGTCAGTGTGTGAAGGCTTACTTGTCTAGTTTATTTATTGCCTTCTGGCACTATTCGTATAGCTTCACGTTTCGTTTCCGTTGTTCTTTTATTGTTTTGTTTAATTAAAAAGAATATTGTGGAAACGTCTATGCACGCTGGCGCCTTGGTCTCATCTTTTACGACAGAGCGGTGACAACAGATCTATATATTGTATTTCTATGTGGGAAAAACTGTATCTGAATGCGTGCCTCAGATGAAATAACAGCCGCCGTTTCTTCCTTCATTATCAACGGAGAAACTGCGCGAGGACAGCAGAGAGAGGGGAGGGTGGTATCATTGTGACAGCATAAAACACAATCAGAGGTTCAAGCACCCGCCGTAATCAAGCAGGTTAGGAAGAGTGACGCAACCATCTCTCGGAGCGCTCTGCCACAAATGCTGCTCGATTTAATTTCGGTCCAGCTCCACAGCCGCCCTGCGGCGAAGTCCAATCTCGCAAGATCTAATTACCAGCAAGCAGTGCGCAGGAGGCGCTCCCATAACAATCACAAGGCTCCAGACATCACAAGCCAGGCAAAAAGAAAACTCTGCTTCTTCTGCATCCACCATTGGAGAAGGCAGGTCTGTTCTGCTCTGCCCAGGCCACTCTCTCTGTCTCTCCGTTTCACAGAGTCTGGTCATGACAGGCTAGTTCTCTGTGTATCAGAGTCTGGTAAATGACAGGCTATCTCTGTGTTCAGAGTCTGGTATGACTGGCCAGTCTTCTGTATCAGAGTCATGTATGACTGGCCAGTCTCGTCTGTATCCAGAGTCTGCGTGTGACTGGCCAGTCTCTGTGTATTCAGAGTCTGTATGACAGGCCAGTCTCTGTGTATCAGAGTCTGGTATGACTGGCCAGTCTCTGTGTATCGAGTCTGGTATGACTGGCTAGTGCTCTGTGTATCAGAGTCTGTATGATGGCCAGTCTCTCTGTATCAGAGTCTGGTGTGACGGCCAGTCTCTGTGTAACAGAGTCTTGGTATGGGACAGGCCAGTCTTCTGTGTATCAGAGTTCTGGTATGACAGGGCCAGTCTCTGTGTATCAGAGTCTTTGGTATGACAGCCAGTCTCTGTGTATCAGTAGGTCTGGTATGACTGGCTAGTCTCTGTGTATCAGAGTCTGGTATGACGGCCAGTCTCTGTTGTATCAGAGTCTGGTATGACTTGGCTAGTCTCTGTGTATCAGAGTCTTGTAATGACAGGCCAGTCTCTGTGTTATCAGAGGTCTGGTATGACTGCTAGTCTCTGCTGTAGTCAGAGTCTGGTATGACTGGCCAGTCTCTGTGTATTTCAGAGTCTGGTATGGACAGGCCAGTCTGTGTATCAGAGGTCGGTGTGACTGGCCAGTCGTCTGTTGTATCAGAGTCTTGGTATGACTGGCCAGTCTCTGTGTAATCAGAGTCTGGTATGACAAGCCAGTCTCTGTGTCTGGTACGGGAGAAAGTGGACTTACTGGCTTACAGTGCGTCCCTCTCCCTGTCAGTGTGTTTGGTTGAGAGATAGAAGGAGATGGACTGTCACAACTCCTAATGTCCGGAGAACAGATGAGCTATAATGATGAATGGGAACACAGGGGAGCAACGGGACAACTGAAGTGACAGGTTGGTAACAACGTCAACATTCCTGGAAGTCCTCATGTCCACGGTAATCAATATCCTTTTCCACACTGACACAAACACTGATGATTCTTCCTGGATTCAAGCTGTTGATTCTCATTCCTCGGTCGTTTCACAAGTAATGCTCCTTCGTATGGTATAAAGTTCCGTAAACGAAGCTGACCACTCTAATACTAGGAGACCCTCAAGGTGGGAACCCTGTGAACTGGTTGTTCATGTCTACATGTTGACCAGTAGAGGGGGCTGTATGTACGACAAGTGACATTGGACCGTGACAGTATCCCTGGCAGATTTACTTGTTAATATGTTGATGTTGACGTGACCAATATCCCTGTCAGATTACTGTTTAATATGTGTAGTTGATGTGACTGTATCCCTGTCAGATTATGTTAATATGTGTATTGACGTGGAACAGTATCCCTGTCAGATTACTGTTAATATTGTAGTGATGTGACTGTAGTATCCCTGTCAGATTACTGTTAATATGTTAGTGACGTGATGTATCTCTCCCTGGTCAGATTTACTGTTAATGTGTGTTAGTTTGATGTGACTGTATCCCTGTCAGATTTACTGTTAATATGTGTAGTTGACGTGATGGTATCTCTCCCATGTTCAGGTTACTGTTAATGTGTGTAGTTGATGTGACTGTATCCTGTCAGATTACGTGTTATATGGTGTTTAGTTGACGTGATTTGGTATCTCTTCCCTGTCAGATTACTTGTTAATGTGTGTAGTTGATGTACTGTATCCCTGTTCAGATTACTGGTTAATATTGTAGGTTGACGTGATGGGTATCTCTCCCTTCCAGATTTACTGTAATATGTGTAGTTAACGTGACGGTATCCCTGTCAGATTACTGTTAATATGTGTAGTTGATGTACTGTATTTCCCTGTCAGTTATGTTAATTATGTGTGTAGTTGACGTGACAGTATCCCTGTCAGATTACTGTTAAATATGGTAAGTTTGATGTGGACTGTAATCCCTGTCAGATTACTTGTAATATGTGTAGTTGATGTGACTGTATCCTCTGTCAGATTATGTTAATATGTGTAGTTGGACGTGACGGTATCCCTTGTCAGATTACTGTTAATATGTGTAGTGATGTGACAATACTCCCTGGCAGATTACTGTTAATATGTGTAGTTGACGTGACAGTATCCCTGGCCAGATTACTGTTAATATGTGTAGTTGCGTGATGGTATCCCTGTCAGATTACTGTTAATATCGTAGTTGATTGACTGTATCCCTGCTCAGATTACTGTTAATATGTTGTAGTTGACGTGACGGTATCCTGTCAGAGTACTGTTAATATGTGGAGTTGACGTGACGGTATCCCTGTCAGTTACTGTTAATATGTGTAGTTGACGTGACGGTATCCTGTCAGATTACTGTTAATATGTGTAGTTGACGTGATGGTATCTCTCCCTGTCAATTACTGTTAATATGTGTAGTTGATGTGACTGTATCCCTGTCAGATTACTGTTAATATGTGTTAGTTGACGTGACAATATCCCTGGCAGATTACTTCTTAATGATGTGTAGTTGACGTGACTGTATCCCTGTCAGATTACTGTTAATAGGTGTAGTTTGACGTGCAGTATCCCTGTCAGATTACTGTTAATATTGTGGAGTTTACGTTGACGGTATCCCTGTCAAGATTACTGTTTAATATGTGTAGTTGACTGTGACGCGTTATCCCTGTCAGATTACTGTTAATATGTGGAGTTTTGGACGTGACGCGTATCCCTGTCAGATTTACTGTTAATATGTGTAGTTTGATGTGACTGTATTCCCTGTCAATTACTGTTAATATGTGTAGTTGATGTGACTGTATCCCTGCAGATTACTGTTAATATGTGTAGTGATTGTGACGGTATCCCTGTCAGATTACTGTTTAATATGTGGAGTTGCGTGACGGTATCCCTGTCAGATTACTGTTTAATATGTGTAGTTGACGTGATGGTATCTCTCCCTTTCAGATTACTGTTTAATATGTGTAGTTGATGTGACTGTATCCCTGTCAGATTACTGTTTAATATTTGTAGTTGGATGTGACTGTATCTTCTCCCTGTTCAGATTGCCTGTTAATTATGGTGTAGTTGATGTGACTGTATCCCTGGTCCAGATTACTGTTAATATGGTGTAGTTGATGTGACGGTATCCCTGCTTGACTCGGACTTGCCTGTCTTGACTTGGGACTTGACTCGGACTTGCCTGTCTTGACTTGGGACTTGACTTGGGACTTGCCTGTCTTGACTTGAGACTTGAGTGCTAAGACTTGAGACTACCTTGTGACTTGTAAAACAATGACTTGGTCCTACCTCTGTGATTAACTGTTCAGCAGTCTAATGGCTTGGGGGTAGAAGCTGTTCAGGTGCCTTTTGGTCACAGACTTGGCACTCCGGTACCGCTTGCCTAGATGGACCTGGAGGACTGAGTGAGTGGTTCTGTTCTCTATCTATCTGTATGGTTCTAAACCCCCTCTGTTCTGTTCTCTATCTATCTGTATGGTTCTGAACCCCCTCTGTTCTGTTCTCTATCTATCTGTATAGTTCTGAACCCCCTCTGTTCTGTTCTCTATCTATCTGTATGGTTCTGAACCCCCTCTGTTCTGTTCTCTCTATCTGTCTGTAAAAGCGGTTATGGGAAGTAATTCATATCAGTCTTCAGGGTAACTGAGGGGTTTAGGAAAGTTAAACAGATTGATTATGTGCATAATGTAATGTAATGTAATGTAGCATAGAGGATGAGGGTCCGGGGAGACAAGCAGACAGAGGAGAATAGGATGAATGGCAGACAGACAGACAGACAGACAGACAGACAGACAGACAGACAGACAGACAGACAGACAGATGAGAATAGGGTGGAGGGCAGCAGGCAGGAAGGAAGGCAGCTATCATCTAGACCACTAAACTGAGTTCCTAGTGGCACCCTTTCCCTTTACAGTGCACTACTATTGACCAGAGTCCATGTACAGTAGTGCACTATAAAGGGAATAGGGTGCCATTTGTTATATATAATATATATACAGTGGGGAGAACAAGTATTTGATACACTGCCGATTTTGCAGGTTTTCCTACTTACAAAGCATGTAGAGGTCTGTAATTTTTATCATAGGTACACTTCAACTGTGAGAGACGGAATCTAAAAAACAAAATCACAACAAAAATCCAGAAAATCACATTGTATGATTTTTAAGTAATTCATTTGCATTTTATTGCATGACATTTTTAAGAGGCATTGCTTTAGTGTAGGATTTAACACCATGTCTATGAAACCGCTCTTAGTGTAGTCATTGTTCAGTCGTCTTCCGTCTCCCTTCCTTCTTCTGTTATGTTGGACGTATTAGATTACACTTAAACATGGGCACAAACCCTTAATAGAAGCGTTTAAACCCGTATTGCTGTAGTGAATTTAGTGGCTGTTGCGTGTGTCGCTCCAGTCACTTCTGTTTGCTGGTCGCGACACATGTTGAGTGATTTTTTTTTTTGTCTAATCATTTGCTTTTTTATAAAACCCCACGTAGGTTGTACTGAAAACCCTCTGAGCCAGTATCAATGACACAACATCAACTGTACAGTTGCATTACTATTCCAGTCTGCACACTATTCCCAGATGGGAACACCAGTTGTCCCACCTGTGCACAGCTGCACAGCGACCAGGCAGCAGTGGCATAAACCGAGAACTACGGTATGTTTTTAATAGCTATACCACATATCAACATCGATTGGTTATAATCACATCGTAGTGCTAATAAATGATTTAATGAAAGTTTTAAATCGTCTCATGATTAGATTTAGAATAGTGACCTTGTACTGTCTTTTTACAGGGTCTGCAACCTGGGCCCAGAGGCAAAATGACCATCACCAAGCTAAATAGGTAAGTTCGCGTAAGTAAAGTGATCCCTAATAGTTGATTTCCCTAATAGGATTCCCCTAATAGGATTCCCTAATAGTATTCCCTACAGTATTCCCTAATAGTATTTCCCTAACAGTATTCCCTAATAGTATTCCCTAATAGTATTCCCTAATAGATTTCCCTAATAGTATTCCTAACAGTATTCCTAATAGTATTCCCTAACAGTAATTCCCTTTAATAAGTATTCCCCTAACAGTATTCCTAATAGTATTCCCTAATAGTATTCCCTAAACAGTATTCCCTAAACAGTATTCCCTAATAGTATTCCCTAATAGTATTCCCTAAC
>NW_019945660.1:38729-57213 GCF_002910315.2 Salvelinus sp. IW2-2015 | reverse complement strand
TCCCATACCAAAAGCACATGGCAGAAGGAGGATTAGGTGAGTATTTCCCTAATAGTATTCCCTAATATATTCCCTAATAGTATTCCCTAAATAATATTCCCTAATAGTATTCCCTAATAGGATTCCCTAATAATATTCCCTAATAGTATTCCTAATAGTATTCCCTAATCAGTATTCATAATAGTATTCCTAATAGTATTCCTAATAGATTCCCTAATAGTATTCCCTAATAGTATTCTAATAGTATTCCTAATAGTATTCCTAAAGTATTCTAATAATATTCCCTAAAGTATTCCTAATAATTCATTTCCCTAACAGTATTTCCCTAACAGTAATTCCTAACGTATTATCCTAATAGGATTCCTAATAATATTCATATAAATAGTAATTCGTAACAGTATTCCCTAACAGTAATTCCTAATAGTATTCCACATCCTAATAAGATTCCTATAGGATTCCCTAATAGGATTGCCTAATAATATTCCATAAATAAATTCCCGTTAAAAGTATCCGTAACGTAATAGTATTCCCGTAACATCAAATTAACTTAAGGGAATACCCTAAAACAGTTAATTAAATTCCCAAAAAAATAATAGAGAATTATTCCTCGTAATAATCAGGATAATCCTATCCGAGTACATTAGTATTTCCACACTAATAGTAATTCACTACAAGTCTTCTAACCTAATAGTATTATCATAATAACACCCTAACAAGTTATTACACCCCGACCACCCTAAAATTACTAAAGGATATATCCTACCAGTATTCCCTAATAGCCAGTATAGTAGGTAGTAGCTGGTCAAGTCCTATTACACTTTAATTATACTAAAATGATTTAATTTCAGGTGGTTTCAAGTACATTGTTTAGATTGGCTAACCACAGCGGCTGCTCTGCTTTGCAGAAGTACACTCTCCAGCGCCCTTCYTGGACCTGTCAGTCCTCCAGATAGAAGAGAGAAGCAGACAAGAACTCTGGCCCTCTATCCAAGCCATTGATATGCAGCACGGGGATGTTTGCTGAAAAAGCTTTTAGTCGACTCCCCTCTTTGGTAAAGGTGGGGAGCCTCCTGTCTTACCAGCAGCCTCCAATCACAAACGAGACACATTGTTCACCATAAGGAGATTCACCACCATTCCCTTCACAGCCCCTTGATGGCTACAGACTGGAGAGCAACTTTCAAGGCTGCACATTAGTGCTCGGTGAAGAAGTCCAGCTTCACATAGTCTCTTCAGGTGAGAGAATACATAGAGACCCAAGTGGTGTTCTCCCTAATTAGAGAGAAGGGTGACTGGTACTATTTATATATGTGTACATGCACAAGTTCTTAGGCAGGAAAGACTTAATAACTACGGACAGGCTCCTTTTAATCTTTCAATTCATGAACGAGAAACAAACCAACAAATCTGTCTGTGCAATTAATTTAATAAATCATTAAAAAAAATAATGAAGTTACATTATTTTCTGTTCTCTGGTCACTGTAAATAAAAAACTCTTTACAACATGTTGTGTTTGGAGTATAAAGCTGTGGTGTTTTAACGATCAATAAATGGACTACAGGGTGTTAGACAATGTGGATGATCACAGCAACAACCAACAACCAAAAAGGAAAGATTGCATTGCAGTAGTAGCTCATTGCTCATTGGCACATGTCTTCACAAGAGGTTCCACACTGGTCGTTTTTTTGTGAGAAGGCAAGCCACAGCCCAGATTCAGTTGATGCTTCGCATCAGTGACATGAGGATCTCTTGGACATGGTAGTTACTCCACTGGAATAGCAAAGGTACTGCTCCCTTCTTCAAACGTCAAAGGTCGAAGGTTGAATCAATCAAATGTATTTATAAAGCCCTTCCTTACATCAGCTGATGTCTCAAAGTGCTGTACAGAAACCCAGCCTAAAACCCCAAACAGCAAGCAATGCAGGTGTAGAGGCACGGTGGCTAGGAAAAACTCCCTAGAAAGGCCAGAACCTAGGAAGAAACCTAGAGAGGAACCAGGCTATGAGGGGTGGCCAGTCCTCTTCTGGCTGTGCCGGGTGAAGATTATAACAGATAAATGACATCTTATTAATTTCCTAACTTTCAAATAATAACGTTAACGTCGTTAGCGCTAACATTAGCTAGGTACTGGTAGCTAACATTTGCTAGCTAAAGAGATAAAGACAGAACACAATATTCAAATTACTAAAAACCACTAACTGAACGGATAAACAGAATTTTCAACAATAATGATGAAAAAAAGCAATAGAAATATGATTATATAAATATACTGAGGTAAATGATAAAACGAGGGACTTCAAGGCTACAATCAGGATGACAGGACGTGATTGGAACAGGAAGCTGTGTATCGGGTAGGAAGTTGAGCGGAAGTGGGCGTTGCTACTTTGTGCAAAAGGGCCATTGAGCCTGCTCTGTAAATCAGAGGACAAGAGTCTGGAGAGCAGTGTGTCATTGAGCCTTCTCTGTAAATCAGAGGATAAGAGTCTGGAGAGCAGTGTGTTATTGAGCCTGCTCTGTAAATGCAGAGGTATTAGTGTGTTGGTCTGGAGAGGCAGGTGGTGTTATTGGAGCCTGCTCTGTAAATCAGTGAGGATAATCAGTGTTGGATGAGGGCAGTGTGTTTATTGAAGCCTGCTCTGTAAATCAAGTGAGGATAATGAGTCGGTGGAGAGCAGTTGTGTTATTGAGCCTGCTCTGTAAATCAGAGGATTCGTGTCTGGGAAGAGGCAAGGTGTTATTGAGCCTGCTCTTGTAAATATCAATGGGGATACGTTCTGGAGAGACAGTGTGTTGATTGAGCCCTGCCTCTGGTACATCAGGGACGGTTATCGCCTGTTGGAGAGCAGTTGGTGTTCATTGAGCCTGCCCTGTAAATGCCAGAGGAATCACGTGGTCCTGGAATGAGCAGTGTGTATGTGGAGCCTGCCTGCTCGTAAGATCTGAAGGATCGTGTCTGGAGAGCAGTGGTGTATTGACGCCTGCCTTCTTGAAGATCAGAGGATGTACGTGTCTGGAGAGCAAGTGTGTGTTATTGACGCGCTGCTGTGCTGTGAATCAGGAGGATACGGTGTCTGGAGGGCAGTGGTGTTTCATGGTGAGCCTTTCTGTCTCCTCTCTCTGCTCTTGGTAGTGTGTGCACTTGACTGATCGCTGTCTAGAGTCCAACAGCAACAAACCAGTCCAGTGATTCAGGGCTAGTGCAACACTCTCTATTGCTGCTGCTACAAGGGCTTCGTCTTTTCGGTTGTGTTTTGTGATCCATGGTGTCAAGCACTAGAGAAAGAGACAGTTAGAAGGGCCTGGCAATCTCTCTTCCGGATAGACCAGTGTTGACCATGTTTTAGGAGAAGCCAAAGAGCTGGTCATGTTCAGCGAGCGTCGCTCCACTGTGTCAGGGCGCTGCATCACTTCCAGCGCAATCTCGTCCACTGTCAGGCGCTCCATTCCCAGCTGTCAGGCAGCAATCCGTCCACTGTCCAGGCGCTCATCTGCAGCATCTCCGGTTCCATACTGTCAGGCAGCTCCGTCCACTGTCAGGCAGCTCCTCGTCCACTGTCAGGCAGTCCATCCCAAGCGTCCACCGTGTCAGGCAGCTCATCCACGTGTCAGGCAGCTTCTATGCCACTGTCAGATAGCTCCATTGGCAGCAGTTTAGACAGCTCCATTCACTAATCACAGGCAGCTCCATCCCAGTCAGAACAGCTCCAATCCATGTCAGGCAGCTCCATCCACATCAGGCAGCTCATCCACTTTATCACGGCGCTATCCACAGAGACAGTCCCATGCCACAGTCAGAAGCTCCATCCTACAGTCAGACAAGCTCTAAGTCAGGACATGCTCCATCACACAGTCCAGAGCTCCAGTCTCTTCAGGCAGATCCAGCCATCTTGGCAGTCATAAGTAGACAGCGTCTCGATCCACAGCTCAGCACAGGCCTCGCATCACTAGTCGCAGACCTCCACACAGTGCAGCTGATCAGGTCCGACGCTTCCATCCTAGACAGCTTTCATCAGCTCGGCATGCACTCACGAGCTCCATCCACAGTCAGGGAAACAGCTCATCGCACGACAGTCATAGCTTCTCCATCCACAGTTCCAGCAGCAGCCGCCATCCACAGTTCAGAGCAGCTCATGCCACGGTCAGAGCTCCATGTCCAAGTAGACAGCTCCATCCACAGTCAGGAGCTCCTATCCATGCGACAGCTGATCGCACTCCATCACACTACAGGCAGCTCCATCCACCACCGGAGCTCGCAAGTCAGATCTCCAATCCATGTCATGACGCTCAATCGTCAGCTCCCCACTATCAGGCGAGCAGCTCATCCAGACTAGTCAGAGCAGCTCCATCCATGCTAGTCAGGCAGCTCGCATGCCACGTCAGTGGCAGCTCCCATCCACGAGTCAGAATAGCTCGCATCCAGCAGGTCAGGATCAAGTCTTCCATCCCAGTTCAGACAGCTGCCACCACTATCATGGCAAGCTCATCTCAGCTCATCCCACGTATGAGGCAGGCTCCAGTCCGACTTCAGATAGCTTGCCATCCACAGTAGGTCCACAGGAAGTAATAGCTCCATCCACGGTCAGGGCAGCTCCCGTCATGAGGGCCATTTGCTGCAATCTAGGCTCCTCGCAGTCCACATCGAGGCAGCTCCTCCATGACGTCTGTCCATCTAGTCAGTATAGCTCTCATCTTCTCACAGTGTCAGTATAGCTCCAGTCCACGGTCAGGCAGCTCCGTCCACCTGTCAGATAGGTCCATCCACTGTGCGACAGCTCCATCCAGTCAGGCAGCTCCGTCACTGTCAGATAGCTCCATCACAGTCAGAGCAGCCCATCCACAGTCGCAGGCAGCTCCGGTCCACTGTGAGATAGTCCATCCAGCGTCGCCAGCTCCATCCACGTCAGGCAGCTCCATCCACAGTTCAGGCAGGCGTCCAGTGGCCACAGTCAGCAAGCTTCCGTCCACTGTCAGATAGGCTCCATCCCGGTAGACAGCTCCATCCACGTCAGGCAGCTCCATCCATATCAGGCAGCTCATCCACAGTTAGACAGCTCCATCCCTCAGACGATTGAAATGGAGACATGGTCCTTCTCCCTGCAGTCAGTGGAATCTATTCCCCATAGGTTTGGTCATCACATCACCAGATGACGGCTTTGTCTCTAACAGACTCTGTGACAGAACAGAGACGGACCTGTGATGTTTATTTTCTGTAGCGTATAGACAGTTTCTGAATATAATGTTCTGGATGAGATGCTGATACTGTAACTGAGCTAGTTGACACATGAACAGTTTAGAAAGTGGTTTGATACAATAGTGAGCTCTCTCAAGTCTATCAGATAACTCTCTTTCCATCAGTAGTCAGAGTTTCTAATGTGTGTCTGTTTTCCTCCCCTCCTCCCTCCTCCCCCATTCTCTCTCTCCCTCCTTTCCCCTTCCTCTCTCCCCTGCCTCTCCCCCTTGCCTCCCCTCTCGTTCCCCCACTTCCTCTCCCTCTCCTCTCCTCCCTGCCCCCTTCCCTCTCCCTCCTCCCCCTCCCTCCTCTTTCCCTCTTCCCCCTCTCATTTCCTCCCCCTCCAGGTTTCTGGTGCTGCTGTATACAGATGAATGATGACACACTTACACTCACACAAACGCACTCCCCCCACCCCCCCCCCTCCCTACACACACACACTACACACACACACTACACTATAGTTCTGACCTTCAGTATCAGTGAATATATTGCAGGTTAGCGTTTTTTGGTAATGAATATTGTTCTGGAGGCACCTCTAAAGAGTGGTCACTAGCTGGTTTTAACATACCTTATCCACACTGCTAACCCTAATACTCTAACCTTACCACACTTCTAAACCTAGCCTAACCTTAACCACACTGCTATCTCTAAGCCTAACCTTAACCTTATCCACCCTGCTAACCCTAATGCCTAACTTATCCACACTGCTAACCCTAATACCTAACCTTAACCACACTTCTAACCTAATGCCTAACCTTACCACACTGCTAAACCTAATGACTAACTAACCTTAACCACACTGCTAACCCTAACCTTAACCACACTGCTATCCCTAATGCCTAACCTTATCCACACTAATAACCCTAATGCCTAACCTTAGCCACACTGCTATCCCTAATGCCTAACCTTAACCTATCCACCCTGCTAACCCTAATGCCTAACCTTAACCACACTGCTAACCTAATGCCTAACCTAACCACACTGTTAACCCTAATGCCTAACCTTAACCACACTGCTAAACCTAATGCCTAACCTTAACCTTAATCCACACTGCTAACCCTAATGCTAACTTAATCCACACTGCTAACCCTAAATGCCTAACCTTAACCCCTAATGCCTAACCTTAACCTTAAATTAAGTTTTTTGTAAAATTTGTGAATTTTTACAATAGAGGCCAATTTTGACTTTGTAGCTGACCATCTAGCGGAAATCTTTCAGTTCTGCCTTCAGGACAAGACTCATCCAATAAACATCCACCTCCGAATACATTACCAGTGGCGGGGGGGAAACAACGATTCATCTCCTTACCCTTTAATGCCACCCTGTAGATAGGAGATAAAACTCCAAATGAATCAGATCTGTCTTAGGAGAGTATTGAGCTCTGGGGGTATTGAGTACCTTAGTTTCACACACCCCTTTACTCTTAAGATGGTAGTCCCCTGAAAGGACATATTACATAGGTGGAGAAAAAACCCACTTACACTATATACTATACTGACATCCCAAGTCATTGAGCCAGGTGCTGTTAAGTCTGTGAGGTGATCTATAGCATCAGTCAATATCATCAGTCTTCTACAGCACATTGATCTATAGCACGCTGCTCTCAGGTTCAACACTCCCATTACAGACCAATACATCACATTGTTAGTGGGGYGTCGGCCTGGAGACAGAGGAGGAACCTRTGAGGGTGAACAGGCATCACACCGAGCCTCTGTAATTAAAATGGCGTTGGGTGAAATATGATGAGGGGTCCACCTATAAACTGTGAGAGGGTGGTGGGGGAATCCAGGTCCCAGGTGTCCACGTACCTACAATGGGGGTTCATAAATCTCACAGGACCCCCCATACCTTCTCTATCATCTCATCTCTCGCTTTCTCTTTCATACCACCTCTCTCTCTCTGTCTCTCGCTCTCTCTATCCTCCCCCTTCTTTCTCTTTCATCCCACCTCTCTCTCTCTTTCTCTATCACCTCTCTCTCTGCTGAAGTATGACCCACTTACAGCCCAGCTAATCTTCTTCCTATGTGTGTGAAGTTGTGTGCAATTAAGTGTCAGGCAATAGTAGACACGCAGGCCTGCAAGGAGCAGAGTTGTCTATCCCTGGATTACAAGAGTGTCACCCAAGTCTCATGATGACAGAGGATCGCCTTGTCCTTCCTAGTCTATGCTGCTGTCTGAGTGGGTGTCTGAGTGGGTGGGTGTCTGAGTGGGTGACTGTCTGAGTGGGTGACTGTCTGAGTGGGTGGGTGTCTGAGTGGTTGGGTGTCTGAGTGGGTGACTGTCTGAGTGGGTGGGTGTCTGAGTGAGTGGCTAAGTGGGTGTCTGAGTGGGTGGGTGTCTGAGTGAGTGGCTAAGTGGGTGTCTGAGTGGGTGGGTGTCTGAGTTGGTGTCTGAGTGGGTGTCTGATGTATTACTGGGGTAATGATGATCGGAGCCTGATGGGAGCTTGGTATAAACTTGGTCATAACTTCAGGTCACAGTGAAGTAAAGTTCAGCTGACATGTTGACTTTGTGACTTCATCTGATACTAATTTGTTTTTTCTCTCGTCATCTCTCCGTCGATCTCTTTATCTCTCTCTCTCTCTCTCTCCATCTATAAATATCTCTCCCCTTTTCTCTCTCTTCCTCTACCCATCACTCTCTCATTCCCTCTCCCTCTCTCTCTCCTCTCAATTTCGATTTCTGTCTCTCCCTCTCTCCTCCTCATCCCCTATTCCGTACACGTAGTGCTCTGTTTGCTGGTACTGCCCTAGGCGTTGCCTCTCTTGAGTGATTAATTGTCTTTCAAGGCTGCTTCTGCTCTCTCTGCACTCCTGTCCCAACTCACACCCTCCTCCTGCTGATTAATGTGAGAGAGGAGAACTTCCACTGGGACAGACAGCGTTACAGTTTGAGAGGAGAACTTTCAGTGGGACAGACAACATTACAGTTTGAGAGGAGAACTTCCAGTGGGACAGACAACATTACAGTTTGAGAGGAGAACTTCCAGTGGGACAGACACCATTACAGTTTCAGACGAGAACTTCCAGTGGGACAGACAACATTAGTCTGAGAGGAGAACTTCCAGTGGGACAGACAGCATTACAGTTTGAGAGGAGAACTTCCAGTGGGACAGACAGCATTACAGTTTGAGAGGAGAATGAGCCAGTGGGACAGACACCATTACAGTTGAGAGGAGAACTTCCAGTGGGACAGACACGCATTACAGTTTGAGAGAGAACTTCCAGTGGGACAGACAGCATTACATTTGAGAGGAGAACTTCCAGTGGGACAGACAGCATTACAGTTTGAGAGGAGAACTTCCAGTGGGACAGAGACATTACAGTTTGAGAGGAGAACTTCCAGTGGACAGACAGATACAGTTATAGGAGAACTTCAGTGGGACAGACAGCATTACAGTTTGAGAGGAGAACTTCCAGTGGGACAGACAGCATTACAGTTGAGAGGAGATCCAGTGGAAGACACATACAGTTGAGGAGAACTTCAGTGGACAGACAGCATTACAGTTTAGAGGAGAACTTCCAGGTGGGAACAACAGCATTACAGTTTGAGAGGAGAATTAACTTCCAGTGGGACAGACAGCATTACAGTTTGAGGAGAACTTCCAGTGGGACAGACAGCATTACAGTTTGAGATGGAGAACTTCCAGTGGAACAGACAGCATTACAGTTTGAGAGGAGACTTCAGTGGGACAGACAGCATTACAGTTTGAGAGGAGAACTTCCAGTGGGACAGACGACATTACAGTTTGATGGAGACATTCCAGTGGGACAGACAGCCATTACAGTTTGATAGGAGAACTTCCAGTGGACAGACAACATTACAGTTTGAGAGGAGAACTCTCACTGGGCAACGACAGGCATTAGCAGTTGAGAGGAAAACTTCCAGTGGACAGACAGCATTACAGTTTGATAGGAGAACTTCCAGTGGACAGACAGCATATTACAGTTTGAAGGAAGAACTTCAGTGGGACAGACAACATGAAGTTTTGAGGAGGAGACTTCCATGGGACAGACAGCATTACAGATTGAGAGGAGAACTTCCAGTGGGACAGAAGCATTACAGTTTGATAGGAAGACTTCCAGTGGGACAGCACAACGATTTATCAGTTTGAGAGGAGAACTTCCAGTGGGACAGACAGCATTACACAGTTTGCAGAGTTACTGGAAGATAAACAGGACATAACGTTCAACATTCCTTTTAGCCATTTTCAATTAAAATCTATTTTGCACAGATTTTGTCTCATAACAACCCAATTAGGAGAGGAGCGTACCAACAAGACACCAGAGAGACGCCTATAACCATGGAGGAAAATGGAGCCTCAGAATGCATCGCAAATAGCCCTCTGTTTCCCATTATAAGGGCTCAGGACCTAAGGGTTCTGGTCAACAGTAGTGGACTAAGAAGGTAATAAGTTGCCATTTGAGACCAAACTCAGAGATGCTAAATACAGAAATTCCCAGTGCCGACTGCAACCTTGGATGCGTTCCTTGTCACACGTTGGAACACTTTGCTCAGCAACTCACATCGTTAAAAAAATCAACATCAATTTATGTGATATGCCCGTTAGCAACATGCTGGCTAGTGTCTTAAGAGAGAGACAGTCTGTCTATTATCATGCTAACCGTGGCTAGCATTAGCAGCACAGGGGGACTCTGAACTCAGAAAGTCAAAGTCAAAAACAATGTAATTATAATATGAAGTACTAGCTGGTAGGACCTACCGTATATATGCAGTGAAAAACCTGGGGAATTGACTAAAGTCAAAAACAATGTCATTATAATATGTCATGCTATGTTGTTGTCTTAGGTCTCTCTTTGTGTAGTGTTGTGTTGTCTCTCTTGTCATGATGTGTGTTTTGTCCTATATTTTTATTTAATTATTTTTATTTTTAATTACAGGCCCGATCTCCGCAGGAGACCTTTTGCCTTCTGGTAGGCCGTCATTGTAAATAAGAATTTGTTCTTAGCTGACTTGCCTAGTTAAAATTAAGGTTAAATAAAAATCAAAAAGTACTAGCTGGTAGCCTTATATATGATGCAGTGATACACCTGGGGATTTGATTAAAGTAAAAAACAGAAACTCACGTGGTAACAGTATCCATATTAGGACAGYCTCAGTCAGACTTCCCTCAGTCTCGGATACCTGACAGAGCCACAGAAATATACACTTTGACTTATTCACAGGCCGAGTTTGGGAAACCCTGCCGATAGAGGACAGACAGAGTGCCATTAGAGAGGCAGTCAGTCTTTCCACGCTGTGACTCTGTCCAATTATAAGTCGTGGTGTTGGAAAACAGGGAGTTATTTTTGTAATCACACGGTCCACCATAACACTAGTCCTCGACGCCCTGTGTACACCAATAATGCACAAAGAACGCGAAAACAAAAATAATGCACATGTGAGTAATGAATTACTCAACCTGTTATAATTCCTCAATCTGTGGCTCAAAGGGAACCACACAACATATAAAGGCACTATTTAGACAGGGCCCATAGGAACAGGGAGACATTTGGGCTCGCGTGTGTCATCTCCCTGGCAAAGAAAGCCCCGTCTACAACTAACACTAAACACTCCCTGTGTATTCATCTACACACTGGACACGAAAAAACCTCCCCTGTCTTAAACTGAACACAAACACTCCGTGGTGTTCACTCCCTGGCAAGAAAGCCCCCCGTCTTACCTGAACACTAAACACTCCCTGTGTCATCTCCCTGGCAACGAAAGCCCCCCTGTCTTACCTGAAACACCTCCTGTGTCATCTCCCTGGCAACGAAAGCCCCCCTGTCTTTACCTGAAACACTCCCTGTGTCATCTCCCTGGCAACAAAGCCCCCCTGTCTCAACCACAGCTCCATTGAAGAATGACTAAGCACTAAAAACACACACCAGGGCAACAGACACAATCTACAGTGCCCACAATCACACAGCACCTAGATCAACATCTGGTGCAAGAAGGTAAGACAACATGAATTGTAAGTAAGAATCAAGCAATGACATGAGCTATTACATCTCCCCTGGGCAACGAGATAGCCTGCACCCACCACTGAATCTAAGACTAAACTGCATACAGCGTAAACACTGTCCCATGTGACGCATTATCTCTCTACACTAACTGGCAAAAAACGAAAACCACCCCTACAACCCCTAACTTATTTTTTACATGAAACAATCTAGAACACTCCACTGCTATACTATCTCTCTATCAGACGCTCTCCACGCTCCGTATCCCTATTTCAGCTGAAACACTTTAAAAAGACACTCCTCGGGTCTAGCTTCTAATACTCACATCTTGTCCGCAACAGGTAAATAGGCATCTGACACCGCGCTACGTCACTGAAGTAAAATCAAATCTTTAATACGCGCACTCAACATTTTGTTTGCCATCTCTCCCGCTTTGTGTCATATATTCTGTAGTCAGCCCTATCCGCATTAATCGCTGATATAGAACACGTTTAACTGGATATCTGATAATAATGCACCTCATACACGACCTCCCCGTTTCTCATCTCCTATGGCACCACCTTGAGACACACCCCCCCTGCATTCAACTCCACTAACACACACATAACACATACTCCCTTCCAACAGTCTCTGCGTGCTCCTGTGCTCAAAGAAGAGTCCCACCTCTGTCTTGTACCTAACACTAGAGAATCACTCCCTGAATCTCGGTTTGCATTACTCAATGCTCTGCGCGCAAATCAGAAACCCTACCATCTCACTCTAAACCTGAACACTAAGAGAAGCAGCTGTCCCTTGTGTTCAATTCTACACCAATGTGGCACACCGTGAGAAACACTACCCCACATAGTACTCCTAATATCCTCTTGGGGAACCTATTCCACCATCGTACTTCATCTGAAAACAGTCCAGTTCTCAATCCTGGGCGAAAGAATAGATAGCGTGTCCTCCCCACTGTCTAGTTACCACATGACATGCATGAACTCTCTCTGAAAGCAAATCAGCTTCCTGTACGGTAACTATACGTCTGACGTGAGCCAACGAAAGCTCCGCTCCGTCTTACCTGAACACTTAGCACCAAATCCAAAACTACCCCCAGGTATGTGCTTACTCGATCTCTTCCTGGCAAACGAAAGACCCCCCTGTCTTAAACCTGATACACTAATACACTCCCTTTGTCATCTCCCTTGTGCGACAAAGGAAGAACCGCACCAAACGGTAGTGTTTTCTCTTATCCTAAAACAACTACGAAAGCCTTACTTCCCACAGGATATTACAGACTCCCTCGCTGAGCAACGAATAGCCTCATGCGCCCTCTGTCCTAATTTCTGCCTGAATCACCCATTAAGCTCCCTGATAATTTCTATGCTTCTCTCCTCTTCGATGCAATCAGTTCAAAAGCTCCATCTCAACTACAGAAGTCTATACACTGTAACATTAAACACGCACACGACTATGATGTGTCATCACTACAGTCTTGAACAAAAAAAAGCAAAGAAACCAACACACGGTGGTGTCATTATATGCATGCAAGCATCCACATGAAACAGTCTACTCGTACCAAGGCACACGTGAATAGAACCCTCTAACTAATGCATAACTTTGTATACCAATTACTAGACCACAATTTAAATACATCTCTTCACGCCATGTAATCATACCCGTAGAGGGACAGCCAAGAAAGAAAGCCACGCGCCTGTTCTTACTGAGAAAGACCACATAGAAACACCTCACCTGTGCATCTCTGGCGCTCCCGCGTCCAATACCGCTTTCAAAGTCCACCACACTTAGCTTAGCTAATCGCCAGAGACACTGAAAATCACTCCCATGTGTAGTGCAGAGCGGCTCAGGACACGGTAGAACCCATAAAAAATCATAGATATGTACCATGTTTTTCGTGGAGGGATGTAAGCGAAAGTAGCGTTCTTTAATTACAATACATATGTTACAAAGTGTGGTCTCAGGCAATAACGGTACAGTCATTTAAATGATCTACGGCAAAGTAAGGTTCCTTCATCCAAGTACTAAAGACTATGATATATCTCCACACAAAAAAATCAATTACAGTACAGAAACGTGAGCAAACACGGCGATGGATATAAGGGGCGCTACAAGTTCTCTTAGTCACGATTGATTCTATGTTACAGACTCAAGGTCTAGCGACAAGATTCTGGACGCATGCAGTGCCAGGTCCCCCAGGTTCAAAGACAGCGCAGGCTCAGGTTCAGACATTGCTTATATATGCGGAAACATCTCTCAGAGATCAGTCTAAACATCTCTGGTACAACGGCACCTCAGTCAGGATCAAGGCAGGCTCAGGGTCAGGTCATAGCAGGCAGCGCTCACAGGGTCAAGACAAGAGCAGGAGTCTGAGTCTCCAGCGGCCAGCCTCACTCAGTCTTGTAGTGACATGGAGCGTAGCGGCAAGGCTCTCAGTCTAGTCAAATGTCTAAACGTGTATATCAAACAACTCTAACAAAAACAAACTGTAACTAGCTGCTAGCATAACTTAGACAACGGTCATTTCTCTTGGAATCCGTAGCTAGCTTCATTACAATCTACATTTACTTTACTCTATTAATAAACTTATTATACTTATCCATTATCAAACTCGACTTAGACATTCCCAGTGTAGGATTTTTGGACATTAAAAATACTGTATCTTTTTTTACTCCATTTAGTTGCCAGTTATTGCCACTCAACCCTAGACAATATCTCAACTTTGACCTGAAACAATTTTGGACAGGAAAAATTGGTCTCAATTCACGAGAGAACAACCTACAAGTTCAAGCAAGTAATCTCACCACTCCCTTGTCCCTCCTCCCTCTTGACACTTTGCACCCAACCCTGCATCTCTGTATCTAACTCTTGGTAAGTGTGAAAACCCCTTTCTTTACAATTATGAAGAATAAAACAGCGAGAACATTCCCTGATCATCCCCGTACTCATTGTCTCTGATCTGTGTGCAGGAGAATCTCTCGGTGATCTGCAACCCAAACATATGAGACTAAATGAACACTTCTTTGTTAATGTTTTTATAATTATGGTACAAGTGTACTTTGGACTCTACAGTATCGATCTGTTAGTACATTGTCGCACTCCCCACAGCTAAGTTGAATCCTGTACTCCGAGATGTCTCGAGAGTTATTGAGTTCCTTGAGTTGATTCCCCGTCACTAAGTGAAAATCCCACAGTTAACTAGTATAACTGTCGCCCCCTGGCTCGAGTATCTAGAGTAAATTACATGTTATCTGAGCTGTTCTGCAAGTTGTTCTACATAATGAGCCGCCCCTGGGGTCTTTATGTTCAAGCATACTGAACTCTGCCTTCAGGATGGCAGCATAAATGTGTTGCGAGCATAAAACTGTTCCCCTCGGCCTAATCCCTCTTTGTGAGTACAGCAAAGTGGTGGCACTATCCTGATCACATCGTGTAGCTCCAATTACATGGTAGTAGTCCTCTTCTATTCTCTCTCTCTCTAAATAATTGTCCTCTCTGAGCTGAAATCTGTTACCTGTAATTTGTTACTAGAAAGGTATTAGAGATCACCACACTCTGCCTCTGCGCCTTGTCTTAACGATTGAGTTCGCTTTCTCCTTCTGATTCAATCTTCTGTCTTGTGAGAGTCATGTTTTCAGTGTCGCACATCCTCCCCCGACATCTCTATGTGCGGAATGAGCATCTTCTGTGAATGTCCTTACGTCTCGTGGAAAATATCAATTGTTAAATCTGGAGTCTGTGAGCCCCCTGGCTGTTTGTAAATGGATGTCTGAGGGTGGAGTGTGTGCCCCTGCATGTTCGGGTATAACAACTAGACACGCACCTGTCTGAGTGTTGTAGTGTGCCCCTGGGTTCACTATCAGTTAATGAAATACATAACAATAATATATTTAACAAAAATAAGGCGAAATTACTGCTTTAAGAGCAATGACTGGACGTCCATGGCTGTACTGCTTAACTTCTGTCTAATAGTATTTTCTGAGCAATGATGTTGCCATTGACCACTTTGTACACTCCGAATTAGTTTGTGAAATGTGTGAGTATCTTAAAAAGGCATAATACACTTATTTGGACAATACCCATTTTTTATGAAACTCCAAAGTTTAGTATTAATTACACTGGAATAAACCACTTGATCCATCTTTGTTACTTCATCAGTAGCAGCTTACAAAGCTCTTTTATACTATATAAACTTTTGCACTTTTGATCACCCAGTAGGCATTTTCTAATTATAAGTTTAGTACATTGGTAACTTGATCTCATAGAAGCTCAAGTTTCAATGCAATGGTACACAGTTAACAAGACAAATAGAGTAGAAGATCAGAGCTCCTTTTCCAACCACTGAAATAGCTGCGGTCAGCACATACTCATTACGAAATAGACGATGAAGACGGAGGATCCAGATTGTCATAGTGCGATGCGCGATTATCATCCAAATGATAACCACAGGTGTAGCTCACAATCTTGATCGTGTAACAAAAAACGAACTTCGAATTGAATACACAAGTACCAACATACTCACAAGTCTTCACAGGGGCCATAATAAAAAATCACGCGGTAGAAATGGGGAAGGTCTTTAAACATACCGACTAACCCTGAAAGGGGTTAAAGCGAGGGAGGAAACAAGTCGACAATAGTAGCGATGACAACACATGATCGGGGGTGACACTCTTGTTAAACTGCCCGGCTTAGACAGGAACAAATACAGCGTAAAATCAGATAAGTCTCGAATGAGATACACCCTTGTGACGTCCCTTAACTATAGGAATCAACCTTGACTTACTTACTATCTGAGCACGGAGTCGAGCAGCACTCTTATATTTCCATGATTCTCTAGCTACTTAAAACATACATAACTGGAGACCAGATCAGCTAAACTCCTCTTCATCCCACTACTATTGATGCAAAATAGTGCACTACAACTTAGTACCAAGCTAGCCCTAATATATTTCTCCACAATTGTATCTTAACTTAGCGTTAGCTTTATAGACCTTATAGCTATCTCTATTTCTCCGTAGTATAGTGGCACATTATCTTAGTCTCCATGAGCCCTATATCCCTTATATATAGCTAACAATACAGATACCCAATATAGATAATTTCCTAGGAGAAGCCCGTATTTTCACGCACCGTTCTACAATTATTTCACGTCATTTACGTACCGCTGCCACTTACAATTGCTAAGTCTCTGGCATGAGCACGTCATACACCACATTCACCTACATTATTTTAATTGTTTTTGCTCATGTGATCGCGCACTCCATACCACTCTCCCCCTTTCTCTTTAATCTTTGAACTCCTAACCCTACCACCCAAGAGTCTGCCTACCATCCTATCACTATACTGCTGGAGTGCACTTCTACCATTATAAAGAAACACTAATAGGAAATGCATTGTCGAGCGAGGCATCGTATAACTTAAAGTACAGCAAGTGAGCCTTATCTTCTACCTTCTCTACATACAGTTCCGAGCCATCGATAGTCCACGATTCGAGAGTGGTCAGACAGCAGCATACGCAGCCTTCAAATCACCCATCCCAGTGGTAAAGGGTCTACCTCACTTCTAAAATAACAACAGAGGATATTTGACAAGTGTTGCGTTAACCGCCCTGCAGCACAGTTTTCAATCCACACATTGATTACTTCATTAATCTTTGGCTCCCGTGAATAGCTTTCCACTCCGGTTTAAGAGTCGCTTTAATTTTGTGTATTTGTCTCTGTCTGCGTGTGTCTCTCTTTGTGCGTGTGTGTGTGTCTGTTTGTGTGTGTCTGCGTGTGTGTCTATTTGTGTGTTGTATCTGTGTGGTGTGTGTGCTTGTGTGTCTATGTGTGTGTCTGCGTGTGTGAGTGTGTGTATCTGCGTGCGTGTGTGTGTGTCTGTTTGTGTGTGTGTGTCGTGTGTCTGTTTGTGTGTGGTGTGGTCTGCATGGTGTGTCTCATGACGTTGAGATGTAGAATGTGTCGTAATGCTGGCTTTGTGTGTTTGTGTGTGTGTGTCTGTGTGTGTCTGTTTGTGTGTGTCTGTTGTGATGACAACACTGTGCCTCAAAGCAAAACAACTTGATAAATCGATAGGTGGATGAAGACATTGTAACAACGTTGTGGTATGTCATCAATCAGACCAAGATGTGTGTGCCTCTTTGTGCCCCAACATCCACCATATATACAGCAGTATGTGGACACCCCTTGAAATTAGTGGATTCTGCTGTTTCAGCCACTCCCGTTGCTGAYAGGTGTATAAAACCGAGCACACAGCCATGCAATCTCCATAGACAAACAYTGGCAGTAGAATGGCCTTTCTGAAGAGCTCAGTGACTTTCAACGTGGCACAGTCATAGGATGCCACCTTTCCACCAAGTCAGTTTGTCAAATTTCTGCCCTGCTTGAGCTGCCCTGGTCAACTGTGCTGTTATTGTGAAGTGGACACATCTAAGAGCAACAATGGCTCAGCTGTGAAGTGGTAGGCCACACAAGCTCACATGAACAGGACCACACAGTGCTGAAGCGTGTAAAAAATTGTATGTCACACTCATTACCGAGTTCCAAACTGCCTCTGGAAGAAACGTCAGCACGAGAACTGTTCCGTCGGGAGTTTCATGAAATGAGTTTCCGTGGCCGAGCAGCCGCACAGAAGCTTAAGATCACCATGCGCAATGCCAAGCGTCAGCTGGAGTGGTGTAAAGCTCGCYGYCATTGGACTCTGGAGCAGTGGAAAYGCGTTCTCTGGAGTGATGAATCACRCTTCACCATCTGGCATTCKGAYGRAYGAATCTGGGTTTGGCGGATACCAGGAGAGCGCTACCTGCGCCAATGCATAGTGCCAACTGTAAAGTTTGGTGGAGGAGGAATACTGGTCTGGGGCTGTTTTTCATGGTTCGGGCTCCTTAGTTCCAGTGAAGGGAAATCTTAACGCTACAGCATACAATGACATTCTAGACTGCGCTTCCAACTTTATGGCAACAGTTTGGTGAAGGCCCTTTCCTGTTTTAACATGACAATGCCCCCAGTGCACAAAACGAGGTCCATACAGAAATGGTTTGTCAAGATCGGTGTGGAAGAACTTGACTGGCCTGCACAGAGCCCTGACCTCAACCYCATCGAACACCTTTGGGACGAATTGGAACGCCAACTGAGAGCCAGGCCCAAATGTACTAAAGCCATATCATCATCAAACACATGGCCTGGGGCCATCTGTCTCTCTGTGTACCCTGAACTGCTTCAGCAAACAGCAGAACCCGTTTTAGGAGATAGCAGGGACGCAAACTGGTGAGGGCCCAAAAAAGGTGACACTG
>NW_019945660.1:28899-32991 GCF_002910315.2 Salvelinus sp. IW2-2015 | reverse complement strand
CACTGAAACATGCAACAACAAAAATCCCTGTTGGGGGAAATGCAGGTTTTTAATTAAACAACAAGAATATGATCTATATGATCAGCTCTCTGTGTGTAAAATAAAAAGTGGTTAAGTGAACCTAATTCACAGTGTAACGGCTTTCGTTGGTGGAAGGAGAGGAGGACCAAAATGCAGCGTGGTACGTATCCATAATATCATTTAATCGAGAATGAATACAAAATAAAAGAACAAGAGAATAAATGAAAACCGAAACAGTCCCGTATGGTACTAAACAGGAAACAATCACCCACAAAACACAAAGGAAACAGGCTACCCTAAATATTGGCTCCCAATCAGAGACAACGACTGACACCTGCCTCTGATTGAGAACCATACTAGGCCAAACACCTAGAAATATAAATACAGAACAAAACATAGAAAAAACAACATAGAATGCCCACCCAATCACGCCCCTGACCAACTAAAATAAAGACATAAAAAGGAACTAAGGTCAGAACATGACACACAGCTAACAATATGTAAAGAAAGTAATCCAATGTTATTTGTTGCCTAGACTTTACAGTAAATGACACTCAAGTCTTGAGACAAAACAATACACTAATATGGCAGTTAGCATGACAGCCTTTATAATAGAATGCTTGTTACCATGAAGCCTTATAATAGAACGCTTGTTACCATGACAGCCTTTAAATAGAATGCTTGTTACCATGACAGCTTTTAAATAGAATGCTTGTTACCATGACAGCCTTTATAATAGAACGCGTGTTACCATGACAGCCTTTATAATAGAATGCTTGTTACCATGACAGCCTTTATATAGAACGCTTGTTCCATGACAGCCTTTATAATAGAATGCTTGTGACCATGACAGCCTTTATAATAGAACGCTTGTTACCATGACAGCCTTTAAATGAACGCTTGTTACCACGACACTTTATAATAGAACGCTTGTTTACCACGACAGCCTTTATAATAGAACGCTTGTTACCATGACAGCCTTTATAATAGAACGCTTGTACCATGACAGCCTTTATAATAGAACGCTTGTTACCATGACAGCCTTTATAATAGAACGCTTGTTACCATGACAGCCTTTATAATAGAACGCTTGTGACCATGCCAGCCTTTATAATAGAACGCTTGTTACCATGACAGCCTTTATAATAGAATGCTTGTTACCTTGACAGCCTTTTAATAGAACGCTTGTACATGACAGCCTTTATAATAGAACGCTTGTTCCATGACAGCCTTTATAATAGAAGCTTGTTACATGACAGCCTTTATAATAGAACGCTTGTGACCACACACACACCTAAATATTGCACTTGGGAGAAAACATCTTAAAAGTAGAAATAGAATGAAACAAACAGGCATTCTATTTTTGCTCTATTATAGTGCCATATACTAAACATTACCAGTCAAATAAAATAATCTAATTTATTTGGTCACATACACATGGTTAGCAGATGTTAATGCGAGGTAGGAAATGCTTGTGCTTCTAGTTCCGACCGTGCAGTAATATCTAACAAGTTATCTACACATTTCACAACAACTGCCTTATACACACAAATGTAAAGGAATGAATAAGAATATGTACATAAAATATATGGATGAGGATGGTAAGAACGGCATAGGCAAGATGCAGTAGATGGTATAGAGTACAGTATATACATGTGAGATGAGTAATGTAGGGTATGTAAACATGATATAAATGGCATTGTTTAAAGGTGGCTAGTGATTATTTATTACTGCGTTCTGTTGTTATGGGAACGATTGGCTGAGCCTTGGATACAGACAGTATTGTGCTGTGTTCTGTTGTTATGTGAACGATTGGCTGAGCCTTGGATACAGACAGTATTGGTCCAAACACGCATCACTCGTTCGTTTACAGCCAGTAGTGATCCAAAGCCCCCCTCCCCAACACCGTCCAAACCTTTCTCATAGGATCTACACCAATCACGTAGGTCACCTATTTTGGAATCAAAACAGGTGAATTTCRCAGGAAAGTTGACTAGTTTGTATCCCTGAGATAGACAAGCGGGGCTCACTAGACAGACAGACAGGTCTACAGCTGCTAGACAGCTAATACTGGTGGGCAGGCTCTACTCTCTGAGGGGTTCACGTTCAGTTAACCCCTCTGTCTGTCTCTCAGTGACAGGGTCATGGCAGGCGGTTGCAGGGGGAGGGAGAGGAGGGAAGTAGGGAGACACACAGCCTTTCTGCTGACAGGTTCCATAGCAACGCAGGCAAACTTAAATTAGTTTTATCTAATTTCTACCAGCATGTCACATGTGCAACCAGAGGGGGGGRAAAACTCCAGACCACCTTTACTCCACACACAGAGATGAATACAAAGCTCTCCCTCACCCTCCATGTGGCAAATCTGACCATAATTTTATCCTCCTGATTTCTGCTTAAAAGTAAAAATTAAAGCAGGAAGCACCAGTGACTCGGTCTATAAAAAAGTTGGTCAGATGAAGCAGATGCTAAACTACAGGACTGTTTTGCTATCACAGAATGGAACGTGTTCCGGGATTCTTCCGATGGCATYGAGGAGWACATCACATCAGTCACTGGCTTTATCAATAAGTGCTTCGAGGACGTCGTCCCCACAGTGACTGTACGTACATACTCCAACCAGAAGCCATGGATTACAGGCAACATTCGCACTGAGCTAAAGGGTAGAGCTGCCCATTTCAAGGAGCGGGACTCTAACCCGGAAACTTATAAGAAATCCAGCTATGCCCTGCGACGAACCATCAAACAGACAAAGCGTCAATACAGGGCTAAGATTGAGTCGTACTACACCGGCTCCGACGCTCGTCTTATGTGGCAGRGCTTGCAAACTATTACAGACTACAAAGGGAAGCACAGTTGCGAGCTGCCCAGTGACACGAGCCTACCAGACGAGCTAAATCACTTTAATGCTCGCTTCGAGGCAAGTAACACTGAGGCACTGGGCCAGACGGATTGGATTGCAGGACGTGTGCTTCTGGCATGTGCTGACTAACTGGCAAGTGTCTTCACTGACATTTTCAACATGTCCTGTCTTAGTCTGTAATACCAACATGTTTTCAAGCAGACCACCAATAGTCCCTGTGCCAAAGAACACAAAGGCAACTGCCTAAATGACTACACGACGTAGCACTCAGTCCGTAGCTATGAAGTGCTTTGAAAGGCTGTAATGGCTCACATCAACACAATTATCCCAGAAACCCTAGTCACTCCAATATGCATCCCCAAACAGATCACAGATGATGCAATCTCTATTGCACTCCACACTGCCTTTCCCACCTGGAAAGGAACACCTATGTGAGAATGCTATCATTGACTACAGCTCAGCGTTCAACACATAGTGCTCAAGCTCATCACTAACTAAGGATCCTGGGCTAAACACTCCCCTGCAACTGGATCCTGGACTTCCTGACGGCCGCCCCCAGGTGGTGGGGTAGGTAGCAACACATCTGCACGCTGATCCTCAACACTGGAGCCCCTCAGGGTGCGTGCTCAGTCCCTCCTGTACTCCCTGTACCCACGACTGCATGGCAGGCACGACTCCAACACATCATTAGTTTGCAGACGACACAACAGTGGTAGGCTGACACCGACAAGACGAGACAGCCTAAGGGAGGAGTCAGAGACTGGCGGGTGTGTGCCAGATAACAACCTCTCCTCAAGTAACCAAGACTAAGGAGATGATTGTGGGACTACAAAGGAAAAGGAGCCGAGCACGCCCCATTTCCATCGACGGCTGTAGGGAGCAGGTTGAGAGCTTCAAGTTCCTTGAGTCCACATCACAACAAATACAATGGTCCAAACAACCAAGACAGTCGTGAAGAGGGCACGACAAAGGCTTTTCCCCCTCAGAGAAACTAAAAAGATTTGGCATGGGTCTCAGATCCTCAAAAGGTCTACAGCTGCAACATCGAGAGCATCCTGACTGGTTGCATCACCGCCTGGTACAGCAATTGCTCGGCCTCTGACCGCAAGGAACTACAGAGGTAGTGGTATGGCCTAGTACATCACTGGGCTAAGCTGCTGCCATCCAGGACCTCTACCCAGGTGTGTCACGGAAGGCTAAAATTGTAC
>NW_019945660.1:16896-27389 GCF_002910315.2 Salvelinus sp. IW2-2015 | reverse complement strand
GCCTGTGTCGCATTATGACATGCCTATGTTTGTTCTGTCGGCTATGTCAGTCTCGTCCCCGTCGTCCAGTTAACAAACAAGGCTGTCTCCTTGACGACGAGAACACACAAGAGAACAGAGACACCTGGGAAGAAGACTGCAGGACAGGTGAGAGAGAAAGAGAGGGCGGGAGAGTGAGAGTGAAGAGTATGAATGAGAGACAGGAAGAGAGAGAGTGGTGAGTGAAGTGAGTGAGTGAGTGATGAGTGAGTGAGTGAGTGAGTGAGTGAGTGAGTGAGTGACGTGATGTGATGAGTGAGTGATAGTGAGTGAGTGAGTAGGTGAGTGAGTGAGTGAGTGAGTGAGTGAGTGAGTGAGTGAGTGAGTGAGTGAGTGAGTGAGTGAGTGAGTGATGGAGAAGAAGAGAGAGGGTGAGTGAAGTCAGAGACACAGACTGAGTCAGAGACAGAGAGTGATGGAACCAAAATGTTCATCCATATGTGTGTATCAGTGCTGTCTCAGGCCCCGTGGCAGACCCAGAGCTCCAGGAGGAGGAGGGGGGAGACTCYGGTATGTGTGACCCAGAAGAGATGGACCTCCTGGGGGAGATCTTTGACACGCTGAGTGCCCGGAGCTCCCATGACCGCGGCCTGCTCTACGGGACACGAAGTRTAGACCTGTTTGGACCTGATACTACTGACTACATCAGACAGGTGAGGACAGCACATGACAGGTCACACACACACGGAAACAGCACACTGACACACACACACACTCGGAAACATCCCAGACACAGACCTCATCTCCTCACCCTGTGTGTCAACAGAGGGGCCTGGCCACTCCCAGTCAGGAGAGTCTAGGCGTGTCCATCGGTGGGAGTGGCAGTCTGCACAGCTGGAACCAGGAGGAGGGGCTACATTACATGGGGGAGGGGCCAGAACAGACAGATGATTCTGATTGCCTAGGAGAGYYACAGGCGTTGTCAGAGGAAGCATCAGAAACACCTCAAGGAAGAAGAGAGGACGGGAGGAGAGAGGACGGGAGGAGAGAGGAGGGAAGGAGAGAGGAGGGGATGGAAAAGGGGTTGGTGGAGGCAGAGGAGCTTAAAGAGAGGAAAGAGGTGGGGATGGAGAGATGGAATGTTCTGAGGCAAGGAGGGCAGGATGATCAACAGATGGAGAGGAAGAGGGATGAAGACATCACTATGGAGCCAAAGATTCAGTCTGAATGTGTGGATGAGAATGGGAAGCGGAAAGAAGTGGAGGGAGAGAAAGAGAGAGAGAAGATGCAGAATGACAGAGGTAAAGACCAGCAACAAGAAACGAGGAGAACCAGGGGCAGGAGAGAGGCCCCAAGACACCAGGAGAATACCCAGGAACAGAGGCCCAAGGCCGGGTACTGAGTCTAGGGCCGGGGCCGGACAGTGGAGGACAACCAGGAAAGAAGGAGACAGACTCTCCCCAAAACCACTGCTTTTCCTGGGTCTGAGAATGGCACAGCAACCCGTGCTTCTAAACAACCCCTGGGTCCGCTAGAAAGAGAAGAAAAGGGGGAGGAAATAAGAGTGGGACCACCACCCCTTTCTCCAGTGTTCCATCTGCTGTAGCACTGTTCCAGTCACCGGCCTCCGTGCAAACCCTCCATGGGAAGGCCCAGACCAGGGACTCGCCTAAACCCAGTAAGCCCAGCAACACACCTCGGACCTGGACACTATACAGAAGAGCTGCCCTCAGGAACCCAACAACACCCAGGTCTCACCGAATGACAGAGCTGGACCTGTCATAGCCACACCTGTCCTGACTACGCCTATAAATAACCAATCAGAATCAGGGGGAACACCACAGCGCAGGAAGACCCGCCCCCTGTCAAGGTGTCTGAGCTGAAGAAGAGATTTGAGGCTTGATGATTGGTGCAGGACTGTTTGAGTGGCGCATAGCTCAGCCAATGATCTTGCCTTTTCAAAGACTGAGGACTTGCTGAGTCAGAGTAGAAATTGGATGGAAGTGAAATCAGGAACATGAAGCGCTCTGTATGTTGCAAGTAGAAATAGAATGAATAGAATTGACACAATCCCATATTCTAACCGACAGACAGTAATTCCGTTTCTACACCATACATTTCTATCTGAACATTCTGTAACGTTCTTATACAGGTCTATGATGTAATGCATACGGCCAGAAGTTTTTCTCAGGGTGTATTCACTTGGAAGCAAACGGAACCGAACGGGAAGGACCGTCTGAATCTTTCCAATAGAAACTCTCATTTTTGTTGGAAAATATTTTCAGTTTGGATTAAACTGTTACCATTGCAAAACGTTTTTATACAACGCTAAACATTTTGCTACATTGTGCGACTATTGAATAGCAGTGGTGGAAAAAGTACCCAATTGTCATACTTGAGTAAAAGTAAGATACTTAATAGAAAATGACCAAGTAAAAGTGACCCATTAAAATACTACTTGAGTAAAAGTCTAAAAGTATTTTGTTTTAAATATACTTAAGCATTACAAAAAATGTAATTGATAAAATGTAATTAAGCATCAAAAGTAAAAGTACAAATCATTTCAAATTCCTTATATTAAGCAAACCAGACAGCACAATTTTCTTTACAGATAGCCAGGGGAACACTCAGACATCATTTACAATAAAGCATTTGTGTTTAGTGAGTATGCAAGATCAGGTAGTAGGGATGACCAGGGACGTCCTCTTGATAAGTGTGTGAATTGACCATTTTCCTGTCAAAATGTAACGAGTACTTTTCGATGTCAGGGAAAATGTATGGAGTAAAAAGTACATTATTTTCTTAAAGAATGTAGTGAAGTAAAAGTTGTCAAAAATAGTAAAGTAATGGGGAATACAAAAAAAAAAAAACGTAAGTAGTACTTGAAAGTATTTTTACTTAAGTACTTTACACCACTGCTGAATACACCCCTGATGATGTTACATGACATCCAGGATCCAGCTCTGTCCGATCCCTCTGACTGATGTCGCTGGTTGTAATGTCCTTAGATGACCAGCAGGTGGGGCTTGTGGAACATGAACACATTAACTCAACGCACTGAATACACACCTGTAGATTAATTTTTTAATTTTTTTACTAAATCAAGTATTTTTCTCCTGGATGATATTAAATTAATAAATGGAAGTTTTATGCTTTTTGAGAGGAGTTTTATTTTTTTCACATGGATAATATCATCAGAAGTGCATTAGAAATCATTCATAGTGTCTTAGCTCACCATTCTTCATTTCCAAGATATAAAAACACACACACACTCTCTCTAATGTTTTATACAAGGGATAAACTTAATTAATGGTTTGTATACAAGTAACAGTATAACTGCCATAATTAAGAGAGACATTTTGCATATAGAGGAACTTATAAATTCCCTTTCCTCTGTATGACTGACCTAATCTACCTGACCTAACACACCCCTGACAGGGCATTCAGCATTCACCTGCTGACACACTGATMTCAACATCAGCACAGTTGGAGAAACTGTAGAGAACATGGCACATCCACCAGGCATGTTCAGGCATATTTAACAAGACACTTCATATACAGATACCTTTACACAATACATACAAAACATTGTTACCAATAACCCATTCTGGCTTCATGTACAGGGTAGAGGAGAGTGAGGCAATGGTAGTGACAGAGAGAGGGAGGAAAAGAGAGGGTTTATGTGTGTGTGTGTGTGTGTGTGTGTGTGTGTGTGTGTGTGTGTGTGTGTGTGTGTGTGTGTGTGCGTCCAGGCTAGAGTGCGTGTATCAGATGAGTCTCTCCTCCTTGGGCAGGGGCAGGCCTGGTCTCTCAGCCCCCCGTGGTCCTGTCTGTTTGCTCTCCTCCGCACTGGGCCGATACATTCCCTCCATCCTTCTCTTCTTCCTGATCACAAGCCCATCAGGGCCAGGGCCAGACACAACAGTAGGGCCAGACCTGGGACTACACAGACCACACCCCCCACGACGGCCTTGGTAACGACAACACCATGTTCATGACGACGGCCCTGAGTCAGAGAGAGAGGAGGGGGATGAGAGAGAGAAGCAGGTACACAGGCAGACAGATACACAAACAATAGGTAGACGGATGTCTCACTCACCTGAGGGTTAGAGGTGACACTGCTGGTCTCTGCTCTCACATCTGGACCAATGGGGACACAGCAGCCAGACTGACAGTGAGGGGTGCCTGTCTCTAGAGAGACAGATGTTGGAGAGCATCAATGAGCCAGGCCATATCATGAATTCAGCCCCTTTGAGGCTTTAAGGGAGTCTCTCAACGGGGTCCAGAGACAGTCTGAAACAGTGTCTCTAAACCGGGTCCAGAGACAGTCTAAAACAGTGTTCTCAACCGGGTCCAGAGACAGTCTGAAACAGTGTCTCTCAACGGGGTCCAGAGACAGTCTGAAACAGTGTCTCTCAACGGGTCCAGAGACAGTCTGAAACAGTGTCTCTCAACGGGGTCCAGAGACATTCTGAAACAGTGTCTCTCAACGGGGTCCAGAGACAGTCTGAAACAGTGTCTCTCAACGGGGTCCAGAGACAGTCTGAAAACAGTGTCCTTCTCAACGGGGTCCAGAGACCAGTCTGAAACAGTGTCTCTCAACGGGGTCCAGAGACATTCTGAAACAGTGTCTCTCAACGGGGTCCAGAGACAGTCTGAAACAGTGTCTCTCAACGRGGTACATAGACAGTCTAAAACAGTGTCTCTAAACCGGRTCCAGAGACTAGAGGTCGACCGATTAATCGGATTTGCCGATTAATTAGGGCCGATTTCAAGGTTTCATAACAATCGGTAATCGGCATTTTTAGACGCCGATTAAGGCCGATTACATTGCACTCCACGGGGAGCCTACGTGGAAGGCTCACTACCTGTTACGCGAGTGCAGCAAGGAGCCAAGGTAAGTTGCTARCTAGCATTAAAGTTATCTTATAAAAAACAATCAATCTTAACATAATCACTAGTTAACTACAAATGGTTGATGATATTACTAGTTTATCTAGCTTGTCCTGCGTTGCATATAATCAATGTGGTGCCTGTTAATTTATCATCGAATCACAGCCCACTTCGCCAAACGGGTGATTTAACAAGAGCATTTGTGAAAAAAAGCACTGTCGTTGCAYCAATGTGTACCTAACCATAAACATCAATGTCTTTCTTTAAAATCAATACACAAGTATATATTTTTAAACCTGCGTATTTAGTTAACATTGCCTGCTAACATGATTTTATTTTAACTAGGGAAATTGTGTCACTTCTCTTGCGTTCTGTGCAAGCAGAGTCAGGGTATATGCAGCAGTTTGGGCTAGGACTGTTTGAGTGGCGCATAGCTCAGCCAATGATCTTGCCGTTTTCAAGACTGAGGTCTTGTTAGTCAGAAAGAAATTGGATGTGAAATGAAACTCAGGACATGAAGCGCTCTGAGATGTTGCAAGTAGAAATAGAATGAATGAGATTGACACAATCCCATATTCTAACCGACAGACAGTAAATTCCGGTTCTAACCACACATTTCTATCTGAACATTCTGTAACGTTCTTATACAGGTCTATGATGTAATGCATACGGCCAGAAGTTTTTCTCAGGGTGTATTCACTTGGAACGAAACGGAACCGAACGGGAAGGGACCGTTCTGAATCTTTCCAATAGAAACTCTCATTTTTTGTTGGAAAATATTTTCAGTTTGGATTAAACTGTTACCATTGCAAAACGTTTTATACAACGCTAAACATTTTGCTACATTGTGCGACTATTGAATAGCAGTGGTGGAAAAAGTACCCAATTGTCATACTTGAGTAAAAGTAAAGATACTTAATAGAAAATGACTCAAGTAAAAGTGACCCATTAAAATACTACTTGAGTAAAAGTCTAAAAGTATTTGGTTTTAATATACTTAAGCATTACAAGTAAATGTAATTGATAAAATGTATTAAGCATCAAAAGTAAAAGTACAAATCATTTCAAATTCCTTATATTAAGCAAACCAGACAGCACAATTTTCTTTACAGATAGCCAGGGGAACACTCAGACATCATTTACAATAAAGCATTTGTGTTTAGTGAGTATGCAAGATCAGGTAGTAGGGATGACCAGGGACGTCCTCTTGATAAGTGTGTGAATTGGACCATTTTCCTGTCAAAATGTAACGAGTACTTTTCGATGTCAGGGAAAATGTATGGAGTAAAAAGTACATTATTTTCTTAAAGAATGTAGTGAAGTAAAAGTTGTCAAAAAGTAAAGTAATGTGGGATACAAAAAAAAAAACGTAAGTAGTACTTGAAAGTATTTTTACTTAAGTACTTTACACCACTGCTGAATACACCCCTGATGATGTTACATGACATCCAGGATCCAGCTCTGTCCGATCCCTCTGACTGATTGTCGCTGGTTGTAATGTCCTTAGATGACAGCAGGTGGGGCTTGTGGAACATAACACATTAACTCAACGCACTGATACACACTTGTAGATTATTTTTTTTATTTTTACTAAATCAAGTATTTTTCTCCTGGATGATATAAATTAATAAATGGAAGTTTTATGCTTTTTGAGAGGGTTTTATTTTTTTCACATGGATAATATCATCAGAAGTGCATTAGAAATCATTCATAGTGTCTTAGCTCACCATTCTTCATTTCCAAGATATAAAAACACACACACACTCTCTCTAATGTTTTATACAAGGGATAAACTTAATTAATGTTTGTATACAAGTAACAGTAATCTGCCAAATTAAGAGAGACATTTTGCATATAGAGAACTTATAAATTCCCTTTCTCTGTATGACTGACCTAATCTACCTGACCTAACACACCCCTGACAGGGCATTCAGCATTCACCTGCTGACACACTGATTTCAACATCAGCACAGTGTGGAGAACTGTAGAGAACATGGCACATCCACCAGGCATGTTCAGGCATATTTAACAAGACACTTCATATACAGATACCTTTACACAATACATACAAACATTGTTACCAATACCCATTCTGGCTTCATGTACGGGGTAGAGAGAGGTGAGGCAATGGTAGTGACAGAGAGAGGGAGGAAAGAGAGGGTTTATGTGTGTGTGGTGTGTGTGTTTGTGGTGTGTGTGGTGTGTGTGGTGTGTGTGTGTGGTGTGTGTGTGTGTGTGTGTGTGGTGTGTGTGTGGTTGTGTAGCGTCCAGGCTAGAGTGCGTGTATCAGATGAGTCTCTTCCTCCTTGGGCAGGGCAGGCCTGGTCTCTCAGCCCCCGTGGTCCTGTCTGTTTGCTCTCCTCCGCACTGGGCCGATACATTCCCTCCATCCTTCTCTTCTTCCTGATCACACAGCCCATCAGGGCCAGGGCCAGACACAGCAGTAGGGCCAGACCTGGGACTAACACAGACCACACCCCCCACGACGGCCTTGGTAACGACAACACCATGTTCATGACGACGGGCCCTGAGTCAGAGAGGAGGAGGGGGATGAGAGAGAGAAGCAGGTACACAGGCAGACAGATACACAAACAATAGGTAGACGGATGTCTCACTCACCTGAGGGTTAGAGGTGACACTGCTGGTTCTGCTCTCACATCTGGACCAATGGGGACACAGCACCAGACTGACAGTGAGGGGTGCCTGTCTCTAGAGAGACAGAGTGTTGGAGAGCATCAATGAGCCAGGCCATATCAGTGAATTCAGCCCCTTTGAGGCTTTAAGGGAGTCTCTCAACGGGGTCCAGAGACAGTCTGAAACAGTGTCTCTAAACCGGGTCCAGAGACAGTCTAAAACAGTGTCTCTCAACCGGGTCCAGAGACAGTCTGAAACAGTGTCTCTCAACGGGGTCCAGAGACAGTCTGAAACAGTGTCTCTCAACGGGGTCCAGAGACAGTCTGAAACAGTGTCTCTCAACGGGGTCCAGAGACATTTCTGAAACGTGTCTCTCAACGGGGTCCAGAGACAGTCTGAAACAGTGTCTCTCAACGGGGTCCAGAGACAGTCTGAAACAGTGTCTCTCAACGGGGTCCAGGACAGTCTGAAACAGTGTCTCTCAACGGGGTCCAGAGACATTCTGAAACAGTGTCTCTCAACGGGGTCCAGAGACAGTCTGAAACAGTGTCTCTCAACGGGTACATAGACAGTCTAAAACAGTGTCTCTAAACCGGTCCAGAGACTAGAGGTCGACCGATTATCGGATTTGCCGATTAATTAGGGCCGATTTCAAGGTTATAAACAATCGGTAATCGGCATTTTTAGACGCCGATTAAGGCCGATTCATTGCACTCCACGGGGAGCCTACGTGGAAGGCTCACTACCTGTTACGCGAGTGCAGCAAGGAGCCAAGGTAAGTTGCTAGCTAGCATTAAAGTTATCTTATAAAAAACAATCAATCTTAACATAATCACTAGTTAACTACAAATGGTTGATGATATTACTAGTTTATCTAGCTTGTCCTGCGTTGCATATAATCAATGTGGTGCCTGTTAATTTATCATCGAATCACAGCCCACTTCGCCAAACGGGTGATTTAACAAGAGCATTTGTGAAAAAAAGCACTGTCGTTGCACCAATGTGTACCTAACCATAAACATCAATGTCTTTTCTTAAAATCAATAACAAAGTATATATTTTTAAACCTGCGTATTTAGTTAACATTGCCTGCTAACATGATTTATTTTAACTAGGGAAATTGTGTCACTTCTCTTGCGTTCTGTGCACACGAGTCAGGGTATATGCAGCAGTTTGGCTGCGCTGTGCGAACTGTGTGAAGACATTCTTCCTAACAAAGACTGTAAATAATTTGCCAGAATTTTACATATGATGACATAACATTGAAGGTTGTGCAATGTAACAGCAATATGTACACTTAGGGTTGCCGCCGTTCGATAAAATACGGAAAGGTTCCGTATTTCACGAAAGAATAAACGTTTGTTTTCGAAATGATAGTTTCCGGATTTGACCATAAGGGTCGTATTTCTGTGTGTTTATTATATTCTAATTAAGTCTATATTTGTTAGAGCATTCTGACTGAGCGGTGGTAGGCAGCAGCAGGCTCGTAAGCATTCTTCAAACAGCACTTTCCTCGTTTGCGATCAGCTCTTCTCTGTGCTTCAAGCATTGCGCTGTTTATGACTTCAAGCCCATCAACTCCCGAGATTAGGCTGCCAAAACTAAAGTGCCTATAAGAACATCCAATAGTCAAGGTACATGAAATACAAATGGTATAGAGAAATAGTCCTATAATTCCATATAACTACAACCTAAAACTTCTTAACTGGGAATATTGAAGACTCATGTTAAAAGGAACCACCAGCTTTCATATGTTCTCATGTTCTGAGTAAGGAACTTAAACGTTAGTTTTTTACATGGCACATATTGCACTTTTACTTTCTTCTCCAACACTTTGTTTTTGCATTATCTAAACGAAATTGAACACGTTTCATTATTTATTTGAGACTAAATTGATTTTATTTATGTATTTATATAAGTTAAAATAAAAGTGTTCATTCAGTATTGTTGTAATTGTCTTCATTACAAAATATATAGGGTGCCATTGGGACACACCCCCAGTCAGAGATGAAACAGCACAAACACAGTGTTGGAGAGTCTGAACATTCCTAGCGGTGAGATCGTTAATGATCTGCTCAAGCCAGGGTTGGAGAGTCTGAACATTCCTAGCGGTGAGATCGTTAATGATCAGCTCAAAGCCAGGGTTGGAGAGTCTGAACATTCCTAGCGGTGAGATCGTTAATGATCAGCTAAAGCCAGTTGGAGAGTCTGAACATTCCTAGCGGTGAGATCGTTATGATCTGCTCTGGGTAAACAATAGTACACTGATCAACACTACACTGAAACCACGAGTTGCGAAACATACAGGAAACGCAACGTATTTACTTTACTGTCCAACAACCATCTCTAAACAGCCACCGTGTGACTAGACTCTGAATACGGAATAATAAAATACATTTCAATATTGAAGCGCTCATATTATCACGTTTACAATTATGCCTATCAAGAAAGTTGAAGCAACTAATAACTCTAGGACTAGACCCTGTCAAAGTAACTATTATAACTAAACTAATATTTGAATTCAGAGCGAAACACAGCCACATGCACACGTCACTTCAAAGCGCCGATAGAAGGAATGTCTGCCCAGCTGTTGGAATGCGACGGAGCCTGCTACACCTGTTTTCAGATGCATCAATTCTAACGCGTTGCTGTTACAAAGAAATAAAACCATCCAAAACGGGCTAAACACGGCTTTCAGCATTCGAAGCCTATCAAGCTAAGTTCCACTGCTAAAACTAACCTAGGCCTAATTTAAACTTGTCAATAACACCTCTGCCGACACTATCAAGCTGACTACTATCGGACCTATCAAACAACACTGGCGATTGTTTAATGTAGGTGTTTTCCATGGACTTACCTGCTGATTACAATGAGCTATTTTCCGAAGTCAGTGGGCGGTATGAAACAGTAGTCCTCTTGGTGTAGACTGGCGATGTCCTGGGGCTAACTTCGGAGATTTCGCATTATCTTTAAAACTACATTCTACA
>NW_019945660.1:14871-16291 GCF_002910315.2 Salvelinus sp. IW2-2015 | reverse complement strand
GTGTCAGCCCGGTAACTTCTCTACGACGCTCACCATAGCGTACCTGTCCATATGCAAATGAGGACAGTTGTCACATGTACCGCAAGAGCCAATCAGTACCTAGTACCTACTACCAAATGATCGCCTTTCTCTGTCTCTGTCTCACTTGCTCACACACACACACACACCGTTGTGGGGGAAAAAAACAGGCCTTCTGTAGTCTACATCTTTAACAAATAGTGTAAAACAGTGTCAGGGGGCTCTGGTCAAAACGAGTGCGTTGTCTAAGTAATAGGGAGTTGACTAAAGGTAGACACCGTCTGTGAGTTCTATGCAGTTGCATAACTCATTGTAGCCTAATACAGAGCGAGTATGGACTGGAGAGGAGTTTTACCTTTTAGCATTCGGGAATATACTCTGTTAGAAACTGACCAGTCAATTCTGTACACAGTGACTGTCTGCCTAATTCAGCTGTATGTATTGTTATGAAACAGGCAGGGAGTGCGGCTSGGACAGTCAATGTTCTGGCCCCAAGCCCAGCGCGCCATCGATCGTGAAACACAAGTATGCTCAAGTGGCAGAGTCAATATCAGCGTTTATAAACCCGGGTCGCTACAATATACACACAGACGGGGAGAGAACGGCTCGGCCGGGACAGAGCAGAGGAACGGCATCAAACACCTGGAAACCATGGAAACCATGTATTTGATACCATTCCACTGATTCCGCTCCAGCCATTACCACCAGCCCGTTCTCCGCAATTAAGGTGCCACCAACCCCTGTGACACACACACACATACACAAAGCTGGTCTTTATTTAAGTCACAATCCTGAGTTTGTGTTTCAGCAGAGTGACATCATCAGCTAATAGACATTAACCACTCTCCTCAACTCATTGTTTAGTCATTTTGTTAATTGTGCAGCGTTTATGCTGCTAGTACTGGAGGCCTACTTTCTGCAAAATCTCATCTGAACTATTCACTCCCTCACTAGATGGCAGCGTAAAGTTTCTCGTTCAACCATCCTCAGTTCTAGCGCGAAGAGAGAAGAAGAAACGCTGCTGGGTTTCGTGACGTTCCGAGGACCATTTCCGAACACACTGGCGGGAGTGCGAATGTTATCCTCTAGCTACAAAATAACCGAAAACTACAAACAAAAACCCTGCCAAAGCAAGCTTTTGTTTAATTTATTGAAAACCGAATCTAGCAAGCAGGTGTTATATTGCAAGCAATTGAATTGACAAAGTTTGCAGGAGAGAAGACGGTAACAACCATCAGAAGGACGCCATACGTACATCTTTAGTCAAAGAGACTGAATTGTTAACGTTGTTAGTTTATTATTTTCCGTCCTGCCTTTATCTGCAACGTCAAGGGAGATAAACGAGCTAAATTCGATACATTTTCAAATTATTAATCTGCTACGCTTTCAAGACTACTGAAAT
>NW_019945660.1:0-12840 GCF_002910315.2 Salvelinus sp. IW2-2015 | reverse complement strand
TAACCACTCTCCAACTCATTGTTTAGTCATTTTGTTAATTGTGCAGCGTTTATGCTGCTAGTACTGGAGGCCTACTTTCTGCAAAATCTCATCTGAACTATTCACTCCCATCACTAGATGGCAGCGTAAAGTTTCTCGTTCAACCCATCCTCAGTTCTTACAGCCGAAGAGAGAAGAAGAAACGCTGCTGGGTTTCGTGACGTTCCGAGGACCATTTCCGAACACACTGGCGGGAGGCGAATGTTATCCTCTAGCTACAAAATAACCGAAAACTACAAACAAAAACCCTGCCAAAGCAAGCTTTTGTTTAATTTATTTTGAAAACGAATCTAGCAAGCAGTGTTATATTGCAAGCAATTGAAATTGACAAAGTTTGCAGGAGAGAAGACGGTAACAACCATCAGAAGGACGCCATACACGTACATCTTTAGTCAAAGAGACTGAATTGTTAACGTTGGCTAGTTTATTATTTTCCGTCCTGCCTTTATCTGCAACGTCAAGGGAGATAAACGAGCTAAATTCGATACATTTTCAAATTATTAATCTGCTACGCTTTCAAGACTACTGAAAATAAATGGCTAAAGTTCAAGTGTTGAATGTCGCTGTTGGACAACCCAAGTCCTTTTGGGAACCCGTTTCAGTTCGAGATTACGTTCGAATGCATGGAGGATTTACCGGAGGGTGAGTGTAACGTTATTCTGTTGCTAACTTCTTATTTTTTTTGTAAAATCTAGCAAACGTATGTAGATTACTAACGATAGTATTATTGTGTAATTATAATGTAGCTAACCGTTGCCTTTTAGGTTCAACAACAGTTTGCTTAAATGTATCTTTCAATTAACTTTACATGTATATGTTTATAGCTAACTACTTAGATAAATTCAAATATGTTGGTATTGTTTTGAGTAAGTCGGCTATTTGTGTTGACACTTCATCAGAATTTGGCGCCCGCGCGTATTGTTCGCGTTTCCGGTCCTTCTCTGACATCTGGGTGGACTCGGCCGATTGGTGCGCTAACAGAGTACCATGTCAGACAGTGGAACTACTTACGAATAAATTGCGGGAAAAACGTATTTCTTCTCCTAGGTCATTTTTATAACCGATAAATAGCTATTTCCACTAATGAGAAGAAACCTATCCTGCCCGCATTAAGTGGAGGTGGTGGGACAACACTTAATGAGTGGTTGTGTCTGAAATAGCATCCTGTTCCCTATATAGTGTAGTCTCTGAGCTCTATGGGACTGGTCACAAATAGTGCACTAGTGAATAGATGGGTTTTAAACGTTGTGTGTGTGAAGTAAACTTCTAAATTAAAATCAAATTGTATTTGTCACATCTGCCCAAAACAACAGGTGTAGACCCGGCTCGGAACATTGTGTGACCCGGCTCGGGAACAATGTGTGACCCGGCTCGGAACAATGTGTGACCCGGCTCGGGAACAATTTGTGACCCGGCTCGGGACAATGTGTGACCCGGCTCGGGCGAACAATGTGTGACCCGGTCTCGGGAACAATGTGTGACCCGGCTCTGAACATTAGGTCCTTTTTCCTCCCAGCAACACCTTTAGGTCCTTTTTTCCCAGCAACACCTTTAGGTCCTTTTCTCCCCAGCAACACCTTTAGGTCCTTTTCTTCCCAGCAACACCTTTAGGTCCTTTTCTCCCCAGCAACACCTTTAGGTCCTTTTCGCCCCAGCAACACCTTTAGGTCCTTTTCTTCCCAGCAACACCTTTTAGGTCCTTTTCTCCCAGCAACACCTTTAGGTCCTTTTCTTCCAGCAACACCTTTAGGTTCTTTTCTTCCCCAGCAACACCTTTAGGTCCTTTTTCTCCCAGCAACACCTTTAGGTCCTCCTTTTCTTCCCAGCAACACCTTTAGGTCCTTTTCTTCCCAGCAACACCTTTAGGTCCTTTTCTTCCCAGCAACACCTTTAGGTCTCCCAGATAACCTCCTGGATGTTTAGACTGTTGGGGCTTTTAAAGCAGGCCTTCAGACTCCTCATTTCTGGCTGACCTACCCTTCCTCCAAGACTGTTGATTTGTTGATTTTATATGGTTATTTATTTATGTATATATATATTATACCCATTTATTTTTATGCGCTTTTATGCATTTTTGTATAATGAAAAGCATTTAACCATTTWAAAAAATATATTATTATTATTAGACTTACTTACGGGCCATTTCCCAGTAATGCAGTTAAAAAGTAAGAACAATTTCCAAAAAAGGAAATAGTAGCACAATTAAATAAAACATAACAAGACTATATACTAGGAGTATCTGTACCGAGTCAATGTGCAGGGTTACGAGGTAGTTGAGGTAATTTATAATAATAATAATAATAAACAGAGTAGCTGTGCGTGCGTGCGTTGGAGTGTCAGTGTAGCATGTGTGTTGGTAGAGTCCATTGAGTGTGCATAGAGCCGGTGCAAGAGTCTCAGTGCAATTAAAAAGGGGATCAATGTAAATATTCAGTGTAGCCATGTGATTAACTGTTCAGCAGACTTATGGCTCAGGGGTAGAAGCTGTGCAGGTGCCTTTTGGATCTAGACTTAGGGCCTTCCTCTGACACCGCCTGGTATAGAGGTCCTGGATGGCAGGGAATTCGGCCCCAGTGATGTACTGGTCCTTACGCACTACCCTCTGGAGCGCCTTGCGGCCGGATGCCAAGCAGTTGCCATACCARGCGGAGACGCAGCCAGTCAATATTCTCTCAATGGTGCAGCTGTAGAACATTTTGAGGTTCTGAGGACCCGTGCCAAATCTTTTCAGTCATCTCCTTTGTCTTGCTGACGTTGAGGGAGAGGTTGTTGTCCTGGCATCACACTGCCAGGAAGTCCAGGATCCAGTTGCAGAGGGAGGTGTTTAGTCCAGGGGTCCTTAGCTTTTTGGGCCCTATGGTGTTGAATGCTGAGCTGTAGGCAAATAACAGCATTTTCACATAGGTGTTTCCTTTTGTCCAGGTGGGACAGGGCAGTGTGGAGTGCAATAGAGATTGCATCATCTGTGGCTCTGTTGGGCGGTATGTGAATTGGAGTGGGTCCAGGGTGTCTGGCATGATGGGTGTTGATATGAGCCATGAGCAGCCTTTCAAAGCTCTCATGGCTACAGATGTGAGTGCCACGGGGCGGTAGTCATTTATGCAGGTACCTTCGTGTTCTAGGGAACAGGGGCTATGGTGGTCTGCTTGAAACATGTAGGTATTACAGACTGGGTCAGGGAAGTTAATGTGTGTGTGTGGTGTGTGGTGTGTGTGTGTGTGTGTGTTTAGACCTGGAGTGGAAGATCATCTATGTGGGCTCAGCAGAGAGTGAGGAGTATGATCAGACTCTGGACTCAGTTCTGGTCGGACCAGTACCGGCAGGCAGACACATGTTTGTGTTCCAGGTGAGACACACTGATGACTGATACACACACCCCTCCATCTCTCTCTATAGTTCTCTCCTCCCTCCATCTCTTTCTTCTCCTCCTTCCTCTCATCAGATCATCTCTTTATCTTCCTACCTTCTTCCCACCCTCTTTTCTCTCCTCCTCCCTTTTCTCCTTCTCATCACCCCATCTCTCTCTCCTCCTCCCTTTCTCCTTCTCATCACCCCATCTCTCTCTCCTCCTCCCTTTCTCCTTCTCATCACCCCATCTCTCTCTCTCCTCCCTTTCTCCTTCTCAATCACCCCATCTCTCTCTCCTCCCCCTTTCTCCTTCTAATTACCCATCTCTCTCTCCTCCTCCCTTTTCTCCTTCTCATCACCCCATCTCTCTCTCCTCCTCCCTTTCTCCTTCTCATTCATCCCATCTCTCTCTCTCCTCCTCCCTTTCTCCTTCTTCATCATCCCATCTTCTCTCTCTCCTCCTCCTCCCTTTCTCCTTCTCATCACCCCATCTCTCTCTCTCTCCTCCTCCCTTTCTCCTTCTCATCACCCCATCTCTTCTCTCTCCTCCTCCCTTTCTCCTTCTCATCACCCCATCTTCTCTCTCTCTCTCCTCCCTTTCTCCTTCTCATCACCCCATCTCTCTCTCTCTCCTCCTCCTCCCTTTCTCCTTCTCATCACCCCATTCTCTCTCTCTCCTCCCTTTTCTCCTTCCTCATCACCCCCATCTTCTCTCTCTCCTCCTCCCTTTCTCCTTCTCACACCCATCTCTCTCTCTCCTCCTCCCTTTCTCCCTCTTCATCACCCCATCTCTCTCCCTCCCTTCTCCCTCTCATCACTCCATCTCTCTCTCCTCCTCCCTTTCTCCCTCTCATCACCCCATCTCTCTCCTCCTCCCTTTCTCCCTCTCATCACTCCATCTCTCCTCTCCTCCTCCCTTTCTCCCTCTCATCACCCCCATCTCTCTCTCCTCCTCCCTTTCTCCCTCTCATCACCCCATCTCTCTCTCTCCAGGCGGATGCCCCAACACCGGGCTGATTCCTGAGAGTGATGCTGTGGGGTAACCGTGGCGCTCATCACCTGCACCTACAACGGACAGGAGTTCATCCGTATCGGTTACTATGTCAACAAATGAGTACACCGACCCAGAGCTCCGAGAGAACCCACGGTCAAACCAGCCTACACCCCAGGTAATACACACTGATACACCCAGGTAATACACACAAACCAGCCTACACCCAGGTAATACACACTGATACACCCAGTAATACACACACACCAGCCTACAACCAGGTAATACACACTGATACACCCAGGTAATACACACTGATACACCCAGGTAATACACACTGATACACACAGTAATACACACTGATACACACACCAGACTACACCCAGGTAATACACACTGATACACCCAGGTAATACACACTGATACACACAGGTAATACACACTGATACACCCAGGTAATACACACTGATACACACACACGACTACACCCAGGATACACACTGATACACACACACACACCAGAACTACACACATGTAATACACATGATACACACACACCAGACTACACACAGGTAATACACACTGATACACACACAACACCAGACTACACCCAGGTTAATACACACTGATACACACACACCAGACTACACACAGGTAATCACACTGATACACCACCACACACCCAGACTACACACAGGTAATACCACTGATACACACACACACACCAGACTACACACAGGTAATACACACTGATAACACCACACACACACCAGACTACACACAGGTAATACACACTGATACACACACACACACCAGACTCACACAGGTAATACACACTGATACACACACCAGACTACACACAGAAATACACGATGATCACACACACCAGACTACACACAGTAATACACGATGATACCACACACACCAGGACTTAACACAAGACACCATGTACACACTGATACACACACACCAGACACACACAGGTAATACACGATGATACACACACACCAGACTATACACAGGTAATACACACTGATACACACACACACCAAAAAATCACAAAACATGAAAAATCTACGTGATGCAAAACAGGAAATGATTGTTGTAAGGAATCGGTTTCTGTGAAGGATTCTCGCCAAGTTTGGAATCGGAATAGACTATTTTGGAATGGACTCCCAGCCTTAATCCCGAACCATACCCCCCCTTAATCCCCTCCTCCAGCTGCAGAGGAACATCCTGGCCTCTAACCCCCGTGTGACCCGGTTCCATATCAACTGGGACGGCTGTTCAGACAAGATGGAGGACAGTGAGAACGTAGACCCCTCCCCCAACAGCAGCAGTAGCAGCAGCGTGGTGCCCTCCTCCTGTTTAGCTGGCAAGGCGTTATCTGTAGGACTGATGTCTGGTAACTCTATGGACTGTCTGTAGAACACAGCCACCCCACCAGCATTGCCTTGCCACATTCTACTCCAGCAGTCGCCAGTCTTTGGCAGGAAGGTTGAGTCCCTGTTATAAAGCAGCTGTACTGTAGGGTATACTGTCTCCCTGCTTCACACAGCAACACCTCTCTCTGTCTCCGTCTCCACTGGCACCCTATTCCCTCCATAGTGCACCTCCTTTTTAAACAGGGCCCTCTGCTCCAATGTAGTGCTCCAATGTAGTGCACTATCACAGAACAAGGTGCCATGTCAGACTCCTGATCCAAAAAGTCCTGTCCAACCAATCCCCGATCTGGGATTACTTCCAGGAAGGTAGGCCTCTAGCGGGAGACTGAAAAGCCTCACCCTACAGGGCGACTCCAGGACTGTTCAGGCCTCAATTCCATTTTCAATTCAGGAAGTACTCTAACTCCAATTCACATCAAGGCTTTTCAATGAAGAAAAATGTAGATTTGGAATTTGTTTTACTTACCGAATAGAATGTAAAAGGACTTAGAACCAGGTTTGGGATCATGTCCCAAATGTCCGTCTGTTCCCTACATAGTGCACTACTTTTGACTAGAGTTGTCCGGGGCCCATAGGGCTGTTGTCAGAAGTAGGGCACTATGTAGGGGATAGGGTACCATTTGGGAGGCRACATGCGTTGTAGTTGGGGGAGGGGTTTGTTTRTSWSWMWYRTGWSWSTTGTTATTTTACTGTATATACCTTTGATTCATTAGCACTTAAGAGATGTCATGTTTTTTTTTTGTATTTTGTTTTGCATTGTAATATTTGTGACAATGAAAGTAATAATAATAAACGTGTTGTTTTTAAAAGGTGTGTGTAGTGAGTGTATTGTAAATACTGTGTGTATTGTAAATACTGTGTTATGTTTTCAACTGGAGAGGTTACATCACTGAGAAGGTGAGTGGGGGAGTAGGGGGGAGTGTGGAGAGGGGTGGAGAAGAGAGGCTTGCTAGAAGCTGTGAGCCTGACTGCTTCTCTCTCGCTGTGTTTCATTCATAAAATGCAGCAGGAGGAAGAGCTTCTCCACCATTTCACTATGAGACTTGCCTCATGTTGCTAAGCAACTGCATCGGAGGTGGGCTTCTGCTCATTCTTATCCTCTTGAATGAACCATTCCTCCATCCCAATGTTTCAGTGATTCCTGTCTCTCCCTCTGCACCCCTCCATTCCTCTCATCCCAATGTTCAGTGATCCTGTCTTCTCCTCGCACCCCCTCCATTCCTCCATCCCAATGTTCAGTGATCCTGTCTCTTGTCTGTCTGCACCCCCTCCATTCCTCCATCCCAATGTGATCTGTCATCCTTGTCTGTCTGCACCCCCTCCATTCCTCATCCCAATGTGTTCAGTGATCCTGTCTTTTTCTGCACCCCCTCCATTCCTCCATCCCAATGTTCAGTGATCCTGTCTCTCTTCTCCTCTGCACCCCCTCCATTCCTCCATCCCAAGTTGTGATCCTGTCTTCTCCCTCTGCACCCCCTCCATTCCTCCATCCCAATGTGTTCAGTGATCCTGTCTCTTCTCCCTCTGCACCCCTCCATTCCTCCATCCCAATGTGATTCCTGTCTTCTCCCTCTGCCACCTCCTCCATCCCAATGTGTTCAGTGATCCTCGTCTCTTTCCCTCTGCACCCCCTCCATTCCTCCATCCCAATTGTGATCCTGTCTCTTGCTTCTGCACCCCTCCATTCCTCCATCCCAATGTGTTCAGTGATCCTGTCTCTTGTCCCTCTGCACCCCCTCCATTCCTCCATCCCAATGTGATCCTGTCTCTCCCTCTGCACCCCCTCCATTCCTCATCCCAATGTGTTCAGTGATCCTGTCTCTTTCTCCCTTGCACCCTCCATTCCTCCATCCCAATGTGATCCTGTCTTCTCCCTCTGCACCCCTCCATCCCAATGTGTTCAGTGATCCTGTCTCCTTCTCCCTCTGCACTGATCTTAGAACAAAGGATGGATCAAATCACTGTGGTAGATATTAAGATTAGTACTTTGTGTTCTTCTCATAAAACTGTCCAGTACCTTCAACTTAGTGCTGAGGAAGGAGAGAGGAGACCTTAGTGCTGAGGAAGGAGGAGAGGAGACCTTAGTGCTGAGGAAGGAGAGATGAGACCTTAGTGCTGAGGAAGGAGAGAGAGGGACCTTAGTGCTGAGGAAGGAGTGAGGAGACCTTAGTGCTGAGAAGGAGAGAGGAGACCTTAGTGCTGAGGAAGGAGAGGAGAGACCTTAGTGCTGAGGAAGGAGAGAGGAGACCTTAGTGCTGAGGAAGGAGAAGAGGAGACCTTAGTGCTGAGGAAGGAGAGAGGAGACCTTAGTGCTGAGGAAGGAGGAGGAACCTTAGTGCTGAGGAAGGAGGAGGAGACCTTTAGTGCTGAGGAAGGAGAGAGGAGACCTTAGTGCTGAGGAAAGGGGAGAGGAGACCTTAGTGCTGAGGAAGGAGAGAGGAGACCTTAGTGCTGAGGAAGGAGAGAGGAGACCTTAGTGCTGAGGAAGGAGAGAGGAGACCTTAGTGCTGAGGAAGGGAGAGAAACCTTAGTGCTGAGGAAAGGGAGAGGAGACCTTAGTGCTGAGGAAGGAGAGAGGAGACCTTAGTGCTGAGGAAGGAGAGAGGAGACCTTAGTGCTGAGGAAGGAGAGAGGAGACCTTAGTGCTGAGGAAGGAGAGAGGAGACCTTAGTGCTGAGAAGGAGAGAGGAGACCTTGTGCTGAGGAAGGAGAGAGAGACCTTAGTGCTGAGGAAGGAGAGGAGACCTAGTGCTGAGGAAGGAGAGGAGACCTTAGTGCTGAGGAAGTGGAGAGGAAGACCTTTAGTGCTGAGGAAGGGGAGAGGAGACCTTAGTGCTGAGAAGGAGAGGAGAACCTTAGTGCTGAGGAAGGAAGGAACCTTTAGTGCTGAGGAAGGAGAGGAGACCTTTAGTGCTGAGGAAGGAGAGGAGACCTTAGTGCTGAGGAAGGAGAGAGGAGACCTTAGTGCTGAGGAAGGAGAGAGAGGAGACCTTAGTGCTGAGGAAGGAGAGAGGAGACCTTAGTGCTGAGGAAGGAGAGAGGAGACCTTCGTGCTGAGGAAGGAGAGAGGAGACCTTCGTGCTGAGGAAGGAGAGAGGAGACCTTAGTGCTGAGGAAGGAGAGAGGAGACCTTAGTGCTGAGGAAGGAGAGAGGAGACCTTAGTGCTGAGGAAGGAGAGAGGAGACATCTGTATGCTCGTCCATCTGTTTGCAACCTCTGAAGTTGACCCCGTTTTAAGTTCAACTGTGTCCTTGACAGGGATGCGCTTGCATATATTTCCTATATTCCCAAATATATGTAGGACCACCGATATCCTTTAAAATAATCTATTGGTCCTCACTATAAGACATGAGTTATTAGCGTGTGGAGTCAGCGTTGATGCTGTTACTACAATGGAACAGAAATAATGGAACAACTCTAGAGATTAAATAGAATGATCACTGTATCGGAAGAAACTGTTTGAAATATCTTTATCGTTCCAGTTTATTTGATCAGTTACATTTTATTGTAAATATATCCCGAGCCAGGGTACGTTTCCTCGTGCGTCGTTTGTTACACAAACAAACTGAATTTGGAAGTCCTGCCGTAGCGCGGCGGCGGCGTTACATTCATTCTGAGCAACATTCCTAAAAATAGGCCTGTCTGCTTGACGTCACTCGGCCAATCACGGATTAGTTGGGAGGGCGGGGGCAACGCGAGGCCATTCCGTCAGTCGGCCAATGGTCTTTCGCCAAACAGGGCTTGTTCCGTTAGCTCCGCCCACAAGCCGAGCCAATCAGAATCCCGCGAAAGGAGCGAATGTGGGCGTGTACATCTGCCAGTAGGAAAATAATCAGTGACGTCACTCAACGGGTTTTTGCACGTAAAAGTCGGAATCTTGGTTTTGTTGACGGACGGTAATGTTCCAATCTGAGCACTTTACTAGTTTGACACACTGACAGGTGGCCAATCAGTGTCCTTCACTCCGTTATCAGTCGGGCTGGATTCAGCCAATGGGCTCTATGGATGGGCCTCGATCGTCTTTCGGCTGTAGTCGGTCACTCGCCTTGCTTCACACCGATTCTGGTGATTTCCCGAACTCATCGGGTTCGGTAAAACGACATCCTCGGAGCCGGGTTCGGGAAAGGAAAGGGGARTAGGCATCCGGCTCGGAGAGTGGCCACCTTGCACGGTGCGAAAACGGGGTATTTGCGCTGGGGAGAGGCGTGGGGCCTCGATCGGCGGGGGCTGCACGGAGGGACAGGCGGGGACAGACGAACCGACCGAGTCGGGCTGGATGCGCTGGACTCGGCCCGGAGCGCTGCGGTTCCAGCCAAGCACCATACCACAGCCCAAGACAGAAAGACGAGACACGGACGTCGCTGTCTCCATTCCGGACTATAACACCATTTATTCTMTTTATAACGGGTCTATACTGTAGAGGAGAACAGGTGAGCTCACTGCCCGTCTAGACTGCAGCTGTCAAGCTATTTCAGTCCGGACCGACTGGTTTTGGGAGAACGAACGGACCGACTGCTGGACTCAGCTTGGACCGGGTCCTGGAGAGTCCAGGGCGGGTTGTGGAGCTCGGATCGCCCGCTGACGGCCTGCCATCATGGGCAACGTGCCCACGGCCAAGAAGGGGAGCGAGATGGAGAGTGGTGGGTAACATTACKGTGTCGCTCAGAAGGATCAGTCTACCTGTCTGTTCACGTCTCTCTAACTGTCTCTGTGGGGGGACACCAGGCACCCCTGAAGTGTTGAGGGAATAGGCTGCTCTGGATATCCAGTATTCTATGCATACTTAAAATGGTGTAATACAAAAACATCGATCAATCATCACATTTATTTTATAAAGTCCTTTTAATATCAGTAGTTGTCACAAAGAGCTTTCCAGAAACCCAGACTAAAACACCCAAAGAGCAGGAAATATTGAGAGCAATATAGGCCTACACAGGCCTATTCATCTATAGGCCTACACAGGCCTATTCATCTATAGGCCTACACATGCCTATTCATCTATAGGCCTACACAGGCCTATTCATCTATAGCTTACTTCCATATAGCCACATTTGAGCATTCTAAAACAATACAGTTCTAGAGCATTACAGTTCTAGAACAATACAGTTTTAGAACAATACAGATTTAGAACAATACAGATTTAGAACAATACAGTATCTAGAAGCATTACAGGTCTCTAGAACAAATACAGTTTTAGAACAATACAGTTTTAGAACAATACAGTTCTAGAAGCTAGATGATCTTGTGAGCAGAGTTATTATTTATGAGTCTGATTGTGGACACATAGTCTATCACGCAAGGCTTATATCTGGTTGATGGATAAATAAAGTGACAGGTAGAAACGGAGATTATAGGCCATAATGTTCATGATGTTTGAATCCCAGACTGCCCCTTTTATATGCCTGATGTTTGAATCCCAGATTGCCCCTTTTATATGCCTGATGTTTGAATCCCAGACTGCCCCTTTTATATGCCTGATGTTTGAATCCCAGATTGCCCCTTTTATATGCCTGATGTTTGAATCCCAGATTGCCCCTTTTTATGCCTGATGTTTGAATCCCAGATTGCCCCTTTTATATGCCTGATGTTTGAATCCCAGATTGCCCCTTTAAATGCCTGATTCCCCCGCTGCCTTTAAGCTACTACATGTCTAGAAGTAGGCCTGATGTATTCGTTCAGGGAACAGTGTTGGAGCTGACAGTATTTTATCACCCAGCAGACCAGCAGGACAGGGTGTCTTTTTGCAGGCCAGGTGTAAGAGAATGGCCACGTGGCTGTTAGATACCGTTACCAGGCGGCATGTTGGAGGCCCGGGCGCAGGCTGTAGAGCTGCAGGGCAGGTGGTGGTGGTGGGCAGTTAGTAGAGGTGCTGACTAACAGACTGTAGACAGGAAGAGAGAGCAGTACACCCTTTCTAAAGCCTCCCAGTCATTTCCTGTCTCCCTGAAGGACACACTGGGATGCTGAAACATTGGTGCTTTACCCAATCAATGACTAGCAGTGAGACTCTTTTTTTTATAGCCACAGGGGTAGTTAGGTAATAACAGTTTTATAATAGTTAGGTTATAACAGTTTATAATAGTTAGGTTATTTATAGTTTATATATTTAGGTTATTATAGTTTATAACAGTTAGGTTATGACAGTTTATAATAGTTAGGTTATAACATTTCTAAGTTAGGTTATAACAGTTTCTAATAGTTAGGTTATAACAGTTTTCTAATAGGTTAGGTTATAACAGTTTATAATAGTTAGGTTATACCAGTTTATAATAGTTAGGTATTAAACAGTTTTATAATAGTTAGGTTATACCAGTTTATAATAGTTGAGTTTTAACAGTTTATAATAGTTAAGGTTGTAACAGTTTATAATAGTTAGGTATAACAGTTTATAAGTGTTAGGTTATAACAGTTTATAATAGTTCGGTTATAACAGTTTATAATAGGTTGTAACAGTTTAGATAATAGTTAGGTTATAACAGTTTCTAATAGTTAGGTTATAACAGTTTTCTAATAGTTAGGTTATACAGTTTCTAATAGTAGGATATACCAGTTTATAATAGTTAGGTTATAACAGTTTATATAATTGTTAGGTTGTAACAGTTTCTAATAGTTAGGTTAACAGTTTATAATAGTTAGGTTAATAACAGTTATATATAGTTAGGTTATTATAGTTTATAACAGTTAGGTTATAACAGTTTATAATAGTTAGGTCATAACAAATTTATAATAGTTAGGTTATTACAGTTTCTAATAGTTAGGTATAAACAGTTTCTAATAGTTAGGTTAAAAGTTTATAAATAGTTAGTTATAATAGACAGTTTTAATAGTTAGGTATAACAGTTTATAATTGTTAGGTTATAACAGTTTATAAATAGTTGCTTATAATGAGACTTTCCTGAGCCAACTGTAATAGTGAGGAGATACACTGTATTGAGTATACTGTATAGTGGAGAATACTGTATAGTGAGGATATTGTATAGGGAGGATACTGTAAAGTGGAGGATACCTGTATAAGT
>NW_019945659.1:37582-40082 GCF_002910315.2 Salvelinus sp. IW2-2015 | reverse complement strand
GAGGAGAGGATAGGGAGGCCAACATGTCTAGCCTCTCTGCGAGTAAGGCTAGTTTCCTGAATTTCCGCCTATCTGACATGCCCAAAGTAAAGTGCCTGTTACTCAGGCCCAGAATCTAGGATATGCATATAATTGAATTGGATAGAAAACACCCTGAAGTTTCTAAAACGGTTAAAATAATGTCTGTGAGTATAACAGAACTGATATAGCAGGCAAAAACCTAAAAATCTATCCAGATTCTTTTGGGGGGAGCTCAGAATGATTTCCAATGCAATGCTATTGAAAGATCTAATTTCCACCTCCCAGATTGCAGTTCCTATGGCTTCCAGTAGATGTAAACAGTCTTTATACAAGATTTTAGTCTTGTTTTTTTTAAATGAAGAAGTATTTGTAGTCGTTCCAAGTTGAGTGCCAGGGCAAAAGTTGTCTTTTTGCGCGCGTGAACGTGGGCGCGCTCTTCGTTCTTTTCCATTGCTATTGAACATAGTAATCTCCATCTGAAATATTATAGTTTAGATGATATTAGATATTAGTCAACCTAAGTATTAATAAAAAACATTGTTTAACTCGTTTGGACGAACTTTGCTGTTAACTGTTTGGAATCCTTTGTATGCATGTTGAAGGACTGGATTATTGAATTCAATGGCACCAACTAAACAGCATTTTTGGGATATAAAGAAGGACTTTATCGAACAAAACGACCATTCATTGTGTAGCTGGGACCCTTGGGATTGCAACCAGAGGAAGATCTTCAAAAGTAAGTGATTTATTTTATCACTATTTTGTGATTTTGTGTCGCCTGTTTGAAAGGTGTTGTGGGGCGCTGTCCTCAGACAATCAAATGCTATGCTTTCGCAGTAAAGCCTTTTTGAAATCTAACAACGCAGTTCGATTACCAAGATTCTAAGCTAAAGAATCATGTATGACAATTGTATTTTCATGAACGTTAAATATTACGATTTTGTATTTTGAATTTGGTGCGCTCCGATTTCACCGGATGTTGTCGAATTTGATCCCGCTAACGGGATCCCCGCTCTAAGAGGTGTTAACAGGCAGACAGGGCTAAAGAATCAGGTGTATTGACTGTGTGTGTGTTGCAAGTTTCACATGTTTTATGGCACGTGCAGTCAAGTACAGTGAAATGCCTTTCTTGCAACAATGCAGTAATCAATGCAGTAATCAATAACAATGTAATACTACAAATAACATAAGGTAGAACAAAAACACACAAMAAATAAAATAAGACATAAGAAGAACAGGAGAAAGTAAGAAGCTATGTACATGGTCAGTTCCAATACCAATATTTATGTGTGTAAGTTTATGTGTGAAAGGACGTGATGGGACATACTGTATTTACAGGATTACATCATTCTCCCTTACTCCACACATGGCCACGACCAACATAGAAGAGAGACACACACACACACACACACACACACACACACACACCAAATACACATAAGTTAGAAACAACAACACACAATAAATAAATAAGACATAAAGAGACAGGAGAAAGTAAGAAGCTATGTACATGGTCAGTTCCCAATACCAATATTTATGTGTGTAAGTTTATGTGTGAAAGGACGTGAGGGACATACTGGATTTACAGGATTAACATCATTCTCCCTTACTCCACACATGGCCACGCCAACACTAGAAGAGAGACACACACACACACACACACACACACACACACACACACACACACACACCACACACACACACCACACACACACACACACACCAACACCACACCACCACACACACCACACACACACACACACACCACACACAACACACACACACCACACAACACCACTTAACAACACATACACAGCGACACATGGCCAGTATGAACCCCAACATCAACCATTGCAGAATGATATATGATGTGTGTCTGTTTGTATTTGGTCAAATACAAGCTGCTGATCATCGTTCCAATATGAGAATAGATGGTCTGCCCTGAATTCATTTCATATTTAGGATTAGATCCTCTTCAAAAATATGATGCAGCCACGAACCAACATGAGGAAGAAAGACAAACATACGGAGGGAGGGAGGAGAGAGAGAGAGAAGAGAGAGAGAGCGAGAGACCGAGAGAGAAGAGAGTGGAGAAGGAAGAGAGAAGAAAGGGATGGAAAGAAAGAATAATAGAGAAAAAGACATGAGAGAGAGGACAGGGAGGATAGAGAGAGAGACGCTGACAGGGGAATGGACAGAGCATAGATACAGGGGATGGAGAAAAAGAAAGGAGACAGAATAGAATCGAGAGCGAGACCAGGGGGGTGGAGAAGAGACAGGGGATGTAGAGCAGAGAAGAAAGGATGGATGGAGAAGAGAGGACAGAGAGGATAGAGAGAGAGATGACTGGCAGGGTGCAGAGAGAGCGCCAGGACAGAGGTGGAAAAAGAGAGAGAGAACAGGAGTGATGGATAGAGAGAGGCAGACAGGGATAGAGATAGGAACAGGGGATGAGGAGCAGAGAGAGAGAAGAGAGACG
>NW_019945659.1:34248-37557 GCF_002910315.2 Salvelinus sp. IW2-2015 | reverse complement strand
GAGGATGGAGAGAGAGACAGAGACAGGGTGGATGGAGAGAGAGAGAGAGAGACAGGGGGGAGAGAGAGAGACACAGAGGGGGGAGAGAGAGAAATGTAAAATGTCTACTGTTTGCTGATGATCTGGTGCTTCTGTCACCAACCAAGGAGGGCCTACAGCAGCACCTAGATCTTCTGTACAGATTCTGCCAGACCTGGGCCCTGACAGTAAATCTCAGTAAGACCAAAATAACGGTGTTCCTAAAAAGGTCCAGTTGCCAGGACCACGAATACAAATTCCATCGAGACACCGTTGCTCTAGAGCACACAAAAAAACGATACATAACTTTGCCTAAACATCAGCACCACAGGTAACTTCCACAAAGATGTGAACGATCTGAGACACAAGGCAAGAAGGGCCTTCTACGCCATCAAACGGAACATAAAATCCGACATGCCAATTAGGATCTGGCTAAAAATACTTGAATCAGTTATAGAACCCATTGCCCTTTATGGTTGTGAGGTCTGGGGGCTGCTCACCAACCAAGAATTCACAAAATGGGACCAACACCAATTGAAACTCTGCATGCAGAATTCTGCAAAAAATATCCTCAGTGTACAACATAGAACATAATAATGCATGCAGAGCAGAATTAGGCCGATACCCGCAAATGATCAAAATCCAGAAAATAGAAATTAAACAACCACTCAAAAGGAAGCGATTCCCAAACCTTCCATAACAAAGCCATCACCTACAAAGAAATTAACCAGAGGAAGAGTCCCCTAAGCAAGGTGGTCCTGGGGCTCTGTTCACAAACACAAACAGACTCCACAGAGCCCCAGGACAGCAACACAATTAGACCCAACCAAATCATGAGAAAACAAAAAGATAATTACTTGACACATTGGAAAGAATTAACAAAAAAACTGAGCAAACTAGAATGCTATTTGGCCCTAAACAGAGAGTACACAGTGGCAGAATACCCGGCCACTGTGACTGACCAAAACTTAAGGAAAGCTTTGACTATGTACAGACTCAGTAAGCATAGCCTTGCTATTGAGAAAGACCGCCGTAGGCAGACCTGGAAGACAGGCTATGTGCACACTGCCCACAAAATGAGGTGGACACTGAAGGTGCACTTCCTAACCTTCTGTCAAATGTTTGACCATATTAGAGACATATTTTTCCCTCAGATTACACAGACCCACAAAGAATTTCGAAAATAAACCCAATTTTGATAAACTCSCATATCTACTGGGTGAAATACTACAGTGTGACATCACAGCAGCAAGATTTGTGACCTGCTGCCACAAGAATAGGGCAACCAGTGAAGAACAAACACCATTGTAAAAAGAACCCATATTTATGCTTATATATTTTATCTTTTGCACTTTAATCATTTGTACATCGTTACAACACTGTATATAGACTTAACATGACATTTGTAATGTCTTTATTCTTTAGGAACTTCTGTGAGTGTAATGTTAACTGTTCATTTTTATTGTTTATTTCAGTTTTGTATATTATCTACCTCACTTGCTTTGGCAATGTAAACATATGTTACCCATGCCAATATAGCCCCTTGAATTGAATTGACAGGGGGATGGACAGAGAGAGAGACAGAGACAGGGGGGATGGAGAGCGATCGAGAGAGAGACAGAGGGGATGGAGAGAGAGAGAGACAAAGGGGCTGGAAAGAGCGAGAGACATAGGGGATGGAGAAGAGGAGAGACAAAGGGCTGGAAAGAGCGAGAGACAGAGGGATGGAGACAGAGGGATGGAGAGAGATAGAGACAAAGGGATGAGAGAGAGAGACAGCAGGGGAGAGAGAGACAGAGGGGATGGAGAGAGAGAGAGACATAGGGGATGGAGAGAGAGAGAGACATAGGGGATGGAGAGAGAGAGAGAGACAGKGGGGATGGAGAAAGCGAGAAAGGCAGAAGAGAGAGGGAAAGATAAAGAGATGAGAGCTAGCCCTTCTCTTCTAGCAGGCCTTAATGCTTTCAAGACGAGACATTACCCCCATTCCACCGCCATGAGCACCTTTTCATTTCTGAAAAAGCCACAGCTGAAAATATGAATTAATTGTTCCATACTGCTTGAGGGCCATTATACATGGTAATAAAGGACGTGTAATTATGAAGTTTTACAGCCATTACCGGGGCTGAGAGATGGTATGTCATCATCAGGCCTGGCCAATGGTTTGGCGAAAACACACAGCTGGCTTCATGGAGCACACACACGCACACGTCATGAAGGAACACACACACACACGCACACGTCATGAAGGAACGCACGCACACATACACACGCACACGTCATGAAGGAACGCACGCACACATACACACGCACACGTCATGAAGGAACACACACACACACACACGCACACGTCATGAAGGAACGCACGCACACATACAGCGGTGCATGCACACACACACAGACACACGAACGCACACACAAGCTTGATGGAGTACTCACACACTGATCTGTCAAGCCCAAACAATAACCTGCCAGCCATCCAGCTACCCACAGATGAAACATCAGATCAATCCAATGTGTATGTGTATGTGTGTGTGTGTTTGTGTGTTGAGAGATTTTGTGTGCGCAGGGTGAATCTGAAGCTCCATAATTGAGAACGATAGATGTGTCTGTCGTCTGTGTGTGTGTGTGTGTGTGTGTCCAGTGAATCATCTCTAGATGGATGCAGATCACAGGGTAACCGAAACAAGCAGTAATTGAGGCAGGTGGAAGCTGGCTTTCCTATACAATGACCATGGCCACCTCACACACAAACACACGCACACGCACACGCACACACACACACCACACACACACCACACACACACACACACACACACACACACACACACACACACACAAACACACACACACACAACACACACACACACACACACATACATCTATACTCTTTATCAAACCACCAACGGGACCAGCGATGGGATGTGTGTGTATATGTGTGTGTGTGTATGTGAGTGTGTGCGTGCCTGTGCCTGTGTGTGTGTGTATATGTGTGTGTATGTGTGTGCGTGCCGTGTGTGTTGTGTGTGTGTGTGTGTGTGTGTGTGTGTGTGTGTGTGTGTGTGTGTGTGGTGTGTGTGTTGTGTGTGTGTGTGTGTGTGTGTGTGTGTGTGTGTGGGTGTGTGTGTGTGTGTGTGCGTGCCTGTGTGCGTGGGTATATGTGTGTGTGTGTATGTGTGTGCGTGCCTGTGTGTGTGTAGCCCTACATCGTAATCAAACCATCAGGATGTCTGTTCCTGTTCAACTAAAGGAGAGCTTACACAGCCAGAGAAGCCCAGTGTCTGAACGAGC
>NW_019945659.1:25220-31168 GCF_002910315.2 Salvelinus sp. IW2-2015 | reverse complement strand
GCACAACACAGCTACACCTACAGCACATAACACACACACACAGCACACCACACACGAACACACACACACACCCACACACACACAACCACACAGCACACACACACACACTACAACACACAGATATGTGAAAGGCACGTTTGGATGTGTGTTGACCTCTGTCTGTCTGTCCCACTAACATGTGTTTAATCTTTTTGTCAACTCTAAAGGCGCACACCTGGCATCTCCACCGACATATTGTCGTCCCTGGTGACAGCCACAAGCCATGTGTTCAGCTCTTATAAGGACACATTGTTTAGTAATGTTCAGAGCCTCCGACACACACTTACAAACGCCACACACGGAGCAATTTGTTTATCACCCTCATCAGCCGGGTCTCACCATCAGAATGCTTACACACACCCTATGAAAAAAAGAATGTATCTGAGAAACTCTGACATCACAACATTCACGTCTATCATGCTATCTTTCTCATAAAACTACAACATCCACAACAAACAAAAAGAACTGTCACCAAATGTCAGTGTACCTGCAATCAGGCTAGTAGCCTAGGACAGAGGACCGTGAAACAAGTAACTGGCTTATGAGAAGGCGGGAGAGGGCTGGCCTGTGTGATATTGTTCAACTGTATAAAAAACAAAGGGCATTACGCTCATCTTTTCTGTCTCTTCTTATTGATTACATTTGCAAATAAAAAATCAATCCATGCAAGAACAGCGAGAACCGATCACGTATAAAGACGGCCGCCCCAGTAATCTCAAGCATCGTAATAAATGCATCATAGTTCACATTGGAGTAAAATACGAGTAAATTCAGATGGTGTGTTGCACCATATCATGTAAATACATATACAGAATAAAGAGCCGTGGTGTCCATTTTACTATTTTCAATTTGACTGATTGTGCCTACTGGATATAATGCGTAAAGTTGGTCGAAAAAATTACAAATGCAACCTGCAAAAAACTCCATCCCACCGCTCACACAGCCTGGAACACACCACCAGCACACACCACGTAAAGGACACACACAACACACACACCACACTTATACAAAGAAGAGATCAACTGCGAGTGGCACAGAGCCCACCATGTATATTTTGGGACCGGGTTTATGCAGAAGTTAACAGACAAGCTGAAATGCAACTTGTCTCATCTTCTCATGATTCCTCTTCACCCTGACTCGGCCTTGTGTCCATCTCAGCCACCGCTGAGCATCCATTCTCAGGTTAAACTATGTTAGTTGCAGGGGGGCAGTCAGCCTTTAAGTCCATCAAAGGGAACAATGGCAAGAGGAGAGGGAAGATCTGGATTAGGGAGCTGAAGCTGTCTGTGGAAACGATTATATTAGGCCCTCTCCATGCGAGTTGGGAAAACAGCCTGAACCAGGGAGTAATCCGTGTTGGGCGTGTGTGTGTTGTGTGTGTGTGTGTGTGTGTGTAGTGTGTGTGTGTGTGGTGGTGTGTTGTGTGTGTGTGTGTGTGTGGTGTTGTGTGTGTGTGTGTGTGGTGTGTGTGTGTGGTGGTAGTGTGTGTGTTTGTGTGGTGTGTGTGTGTGTGTGGGTGATGTGTGTGTGTCTATTTTTGCGTGTGCGTGTGTGGTTCTGTCTGTCAGTTATAATGATGTAATGGTCTATGGATTCGGCCGGGACAAAGAGAGGCGTTGGGAACCCTCAGGTCGTGTGCTTAATGAATAAATGATTGGGCCATATTTTAGCTCAGCCTAGGACCTGCGCTCCCGGCCTCACTGCTCAGGTGGACGTAGCATGCCTAGCAACATGATTACACCATAGGGTGTTTCCATTTATATAGTTGGGAGTGGGCACCTAGTGTTCTAGGAAAATTGTTTCTCTTTAATAACTGTTCAGCTAATTTTGTAAGTACTAAAAACATATAGAGATCTTACACTGAGAGTGTAACTTAAATAGTATTGAAGAAATCACCTATCCCAAGTATTGGAGTTCACCCCTGCCTCTCACGCCCCGACTACCCCTTTTTACCCCAGTACAGATAGCCGTCCTATTATGTCAGGGGGTCTATGGGACTCAATAGCTCCGCTTACAGTGTGGTTGGTAAAATTGGCTGGCATTGTGCATTGTGGGTTGGCCTGGATGCCGATTTTCTTTGATGCAACCCACCGTGGGGATCTGGACAGTACGAACAGAAAAGTAATTTGCGTGGTGCGTGAATTGGAAGGTTGTGCAGTTGGTGCGAGATATCCGGGCGCGGTTTTGCTGAGATAAGCAGTATGAGAGGCCAGATCAAAACCGTCTTATGTGACACGTAGTGAAGACAACCCGCAGGATAAAGAGACGGGGGTCCGTTAGCAGTTCTTGCACATCTGCCTATACTGCGCTCGGATGCGGCTCTATCTGGTACCGGTACTACCATATAAGATAAGTGCTGACACACTTGTTCAAGAGGCACTTAACATGCATTTATATGTCTTGGCCCAGTAACGGTGTCACCCGGTGCATTCGTGAAACTGGAGTCACTCGAAAGTGCCGTCTGTCGCTCGTAATTTTCTCAAACCTTTGGTAGCAACAATATTATTTTTTTAACTTTGATGGCGCTGTGCCGGTCTAGTCTCCTCGCCGCTATCAGCATCGGGGCTACATAGATTGGTGGATATAGACAAGTCGATCCATACAATAAGGGTATCATAGCTTTCCACCTGTCATGTCCTATTGTGATGGTAAGAGTCAGGTGGTATCGTTGCGAATGTATTTGTAGCGATCGTCAGTGTATAGATAATGTATTGCTAAAATAGATATGTTGGCATGGCGGTGTGTGTGGAACTTGCTGCATTGATATACTCCTAGTCAAACGCCCCTTTACGCGACCAACGGCACACCAGAGCCAACTGACAAATAGAATCCTTAAGGTAGGTTTGACCTATACAGGTGACATATACGATACAGTTTGATCAAAGGAGCAGGGAGATTGAAAAGCTAAGCTGTAATATGTTATGGTAATGAGGATGAACAGGGATGTCAAGTGCTATCGTGTATCATCTTTCTCAGTCTCATTATTCTCTTCATCGATCATTGACTCCTCTCCGCGAGTCCTGTCTGAGCTCTCACGGTAGGCTCTGTCTGCTCTGAGTCTTTCTCAGGCTGCCGTTCATCTCTCTCGGGACTCTCTCATCTGGACCTTCAGTCGTGACGTACCAGTCGACGGCATTCAGCGTCTCCGTCAGGGATTCCCGACCGTACGGGATTTGAGAGATGGGGCGGAAAGTGGTATATACTGTCTGTCGGAGATAGGCCTCGTCTCTCTACGCCGTCGTGGGAGATGGTCCAGAGGCATATGTGCACGTAGCACGGCGCTGTCTCTAGATTCATCTCTTAGGTTTGGCTATAATCGGAGGTCGGATAATAAACCCGACAAGGGATAAAATCGGTGTGAGCCGACGCTTCGGCTCCTCTCAGGAACTCATCGTCATCTCCTCTCTCCTGATCTCTCACTCTTTTCGTTTAGCAGTGCGCTGCGGGCGCACATCCTAGCGGTAGTCCCCGCTGTGGTGAGTGCGGAGATAGCTTATGTTCACGGTGTCTGTAGTTCTGACGGCATGTGGACAATCGTGGCAATGACGGGGGCCTATGCGTTAAACATCGGTTCCGTCCTTCTGTACGGTCGATCAGGTTCGCTTGGTCATGCCACGTGTCGATCGTCGGTAATTTATTCTCGGGTCCAGTCGTTCCGGATCGTAGCCATCAGTCACAGGATCCCTTGACCCACTCAGTCGAGGTTTAGCGAGTCTCTCATCTCACTCAGTGGCGTGGCAGTTGTCGAGAGAGAGTCGACGGCAATCTGCAAGGAGTGTAATTACGCGGCTAGATCGGTGTGGTCGCCTGGATGTTCATATCAGTCCTGGATTCTCCTACGGCGATCTGTTTCTGCCTCTGCCGCTCAGAACCGATAGGTGCTAGGACCCGCCAGTACGTATGACATACATACTTAATGGAGGTCTGCAGTTGAGGGCAGAGCGAGTGGAGATCGTATGGAGAAATTATACCGCAGTGGCTTGAAGAGAGTTACAGCATGGCCAAACGGGGATCAGTAGGGAGCTGTCGGTTGATGCATTATCCGATGTGTGTGTGTGTATGTGTGTGTATGTGTCTGTTCACAAGGAGCTGACTGAGTTGATGTTCTACACTAGGTAAATGGATGAAGAGCGTGACCAGACAAACACACCTCCATTGGAACAAGATGGCTCCTCTACCCAGTCCCAATGACAAAACACCACCGTGCATTACAATCGCAACATCTGAAATACACTTCTGGATCATACCACGTTAAAAGAAAACACATACATTTTTGCCAAAAAGCTTTTTTTAACAAATAGAAAACTGTAACTCTCTCTCTCTGAAGTATTATATAATGCAAATAATTTGGAATAATCGCAGTTTTTTGTAAATTCGGTCAGCTGCATCAGCAGGTCCAACCTCCTCCAGCAGCTGGTGAMATGTGAATCAGATGACATTAACAGGAGCAGAGGGTTATTGTGTAGAGACAGAACCTCTAACCTTATACATACGGACTGGTGAGATTCTGTAAGTCAAAAGAGAGACAGGCCAGTAACATCCTCAGAAGGAGAGATGAGAAAGGGAGAAGATAAGTCTATAGAGAGGACAGGAAAAAAGAGAGAAGACGAGGGAGGAGAAAAAGAGATAAACAGAAAAAAAGACAAGCAAAGGGACTGAGAGAGAAGAGAAAGAAGGAGAGAAGAGAGATGGAGAGAGATGTCTGAGATGCCTCAGGTCAGACATGGACCAACAACGCCCGGGGCTTCATCTAATAAGAATGATAAACTTAATCCACATTCCGGGACCTGATATCAAACATTCTTTTGATAATTTGATTTAATCAATATTTGTATTCATCCGCAAACACTGTCTGTTTGTTTGGCTGGCTAGGAGACCGCTGCACGCTTGAAAACGACACGTCATTCTTTAAATGTGTTATCTTCCACTGTTCCCATATTAAAGTAGTCAAAGATACGAAGCGCACAGCTCAGACAAATTCATGTGGAATCAGATAGTACAGGGAGTTAACGGATAAATACTCATCAGGGCTCTGACACACACACACACACACACACACACACACACACACACACACACACACACACACACACACACACACACACACACACACCCGGGAGGAGTAATGAGATGAGGTATATGTAAAATAGAGAGAAGTAACGAGGAGGAGAAAAGAGAGATAAACATTGTAAAGACAAGCATAAGGGACTGATAGGAGAAGAGAAAGAGGAAGAAGAAGAGAGAGGAGAGATGTCTGAGATGCCTCAGGTCAGACATGGAACCAACAAGCAGCCGGGGTTCTTCACAAGATGATTGAATAAATTTAATCCACATTCCGGACCTGATTATATACTCATTCTTTTTGATAATTGATTTAATCAATATTTGGTATTCATCCGCAAACACCTGTCTGTTTTTTTGCTGGCTAGGAAGATCCGACTGCCAGATTGGGTTTTTAGTAGTCGCTGTTGATAAACGCAAACGTCAGTTCTTATAATAATTGTGTTTACTCTTTCTCTTATCTGTTTCCGCAGGTATTAATTATGTTGTCAGAGATAGCGGAGGAGCGCAGCTCTAGACTAAAATTCTATGGGAATTTTCTGGATAGTACAGTTTTGAGGTTACGGATAAATATCTCCGATGCAGGTGACAATCTGAACCATCACACACACACCTATCACATACGACTACACACACATGTGCGTTTGTGGGTTTGATGGACACACACACTTATCTATCACACACACACAGCACATTCACACGACACACAGACACACACAGCATCGACACAGCGGAGCACGGTACACACACACCATCAGCACAGCGGTCTTCTATCTGGCGGTACACCCACATAGTTCACACCACACACACAAACACTAGGTCACGACAATCCACGGACTACAAAGGGG
>NW_019945659.1:16059-19209 GCF_002910315.2 Salvelinus sp. IW2-2015 | reverse complement strand
AAAACCAGCCACGTCACGGACCACAACATCTTGCTTCCGGACCAGCTAAACACGCCCGCTTTGAGGATAACACAGTGCCACCGACGCGGCCCGCTACTAAGGACTGTGGGCTCTCCTTCTCCGTGGCCGACGTGGGTAAGACATTTAAGTGTGTTAACCGCAAGGCTGCCGGCCCAGAAGGCAGCCTCGTTGTCACGATCTCACAAGGATGACGCTGGAGAGACGAAGCAGGTACGGGGAGTAACATTTACTAAATAACGGACATGGAACGAGACATAAACAGCTTAGCAAACAGAAAAACAATCAATGCAGAAGCAGGGAACAGAGCTGGGGAACTGACACATATAGGGGASGAAATGAACAGGTGATAAGAGAGTCCAGGTGAGTCCAATAACGCTGATGCGCGTGACAAGGAAAGGCAGGTGTACGTGATGGATGGCAGGAGTGAGTGATGCAAGGCATTCTGGCGCCCTCAAGCGCCAGGGGGAGGGAAAGAGCGGGAGCAGACGTGACACTCGTCCTCAGAGTATGTGTTTATGGACAATCTCTCCCTATCCTAGTCTTCTGTCCCCACTTGTTTCAAGATGTCCACCATTGTTCCTGTACCCAAGAAAGCAAAGGTAACTGAACTAAATGACTATCGCCCCGTAGCACTCACTTCTGTCATCATGAAGTGCTTTGAGAGGCTAGGGATCATATCACTTATACCTTACCTGACACCTAGACCCACTTCAATGTGCTTACCACCCCTATAGATCCACAGACGATGCAATCGCCATCGCACCGCCCCCAGGTGGTGAAGGCAGGAAACAACACCTCCAATTCGCTGATCCTCAACACTGGGGCCCCACAAGGGTGTGTGCTTAGCTCCCTCCTGTACTCCCTGTTCACCCATGACTGCATGGCCAGCACGCCTCCAAGTCAATCATCAAGTTTGCAGACGACACAACAGTAGTAGACATGATTACCAACAATGACAAGACAGCCTACAGGGAGGAGGTGAGGGCCCTTGGAAAGTGGTGCCAGGATAATAACCTGTCACTCAACGTCAACAAAACAAATGAGCTGATCGTGGACTTCAGGAAACAGCAGAGGTAGCATGCCCCTATCCACATCGACGGGACCGCAGTGGAGAAGGTGGAAAGCTTCAAGTTCCTTGGCGTACACATCACTGACGATCTGAAATCGTCCACTCACATAGACACTGTGGTGAAGAAGGTGCAACAGTGCCTCTTCAACCTCAGGAGGCTGAAGAAATTTGGCTTGGCACCTAAAACCCTCACAAACTTTTACAGATGCACAATTGAGAGCATCCTTTCGGGCTGTTTTACCGTTTGGTACAGCAACTGCACCGCCAAAAACATCAGGGCTCTCCAGAGGGTCGTGCGGTCTGCCCAACATATCACTGGGGAAAAACTACCTACCCTTCAGGACACCTACAGCACCCGATGTCACAGGAAGGCCAAAAAGATCATCAAGGACATCAACCACCCGAGCCACTGCCTGTTCACCCCGCTATCATCCAGAAGACGATGTCAGAACAGGTGCATCAAAGCTGGGACCGAGAGACTGAAAAATAGCTTCTGTATTATTGTGAATTGTTAGATACTACTGCACTGTTGGAGCTAGAAACACAAGCATTTAGCTACACCCGCAATAACATATGCCAAATATGTGACCAATAAAATTTGATTTGATTTGACACACACACACGCACACACAAACAAACACACACCATGATTAATTAACACACAACACTGGCCAACTCTACATAAAATATCACACAACAAAGCCTCCAGAGTGGTGCAGTGGTCTAAGGCACTGCATCGCAGTGTTGGCTGTGCCACTAGAGATTCTGGGTTCCAGGCTCTGTCACAACCGGCCACGACCGGGAGACTAATGGGGCGGGGAACAACTGGCCCAGCATCGTCCGGGTTAGGGGATGGTTTGGCTGGCAGTGATGTCCTTGTCCCATCGCACACTAGCGACTCCTGTGGCGGGCCGGGCGCAGTGCACGCTGACACGGTCGCCAGGTGTACGGTGTTTCCTCCGACACATTGGTGCAGCTGGCTTCTGGGTTAAGTGGGCATTGTGTAAAGAAGCAGTGCGGCTTGCTTGGATTGTGCACGGCTCTCGACCTTCACCTCTCCTGAGTTCGTACGGGAGTTGCAGCGATGAGACAAGACTGAAACTACCAATTGGATACCAWGAAATTTGGGAGATAAAGGGGTAAAAATAAAAAAGAAATAAAATAAAATAATATCACACAACAATATGTAACTCAATAATATACTCAGGTTAAATCTCCAACCATAAAATATAAATGAGTCAACCAATGTGCATGTGTATGTTTGTGAGAAGTAAACCTTGCCTTTGTGTCATGTCGCTTGCTGTAGTGCTTCTTTGGTACAGTAGTGGTAAATAAAGGAGACATGAGGCATGTGTGTGTGTGAGCAGGAGATGGGGAGCATGAGGTGGTTGTCACAGTGAACCTACCTTACCAGACAGAATGAGGACAAGCATCCCAGCTCTGACCTGTGCTAGCGTTAGCATGCTACACAGATTAGCATTGCCTGTAACATATCAACTATGGTACGGTTAGCGTGCTGCTCTGATTAGCACCTGTGTGCGTACCATGTCTAACCACATCAATCACGATTGCTTCTTTTCAAAGTGTTATTAAAGATTGAGCCAGAGACACCAAACGAGAAAAGTCGAGGGATTTGAGAGGGAGAGAGGCAGCGAGAGAGAGAATGGTATGGAAGGCAATATAATGGAATGGGAACGTAAGATAATGTCAATTTAAAATATAATTTAAATTCTTACAGGGGAAAGAGGAACATTCATCATGAACATTCATTATGAAGAGGGGATATGTAGAGAAATAAGGGAAGAGGAGAAGGAAAGAAGAATGAGGACGAGAGACATGGAAAGAGAGCAAAAGAGAAAGTGTTGAGTAAAAAGATTAGTGGAAATTAAAATGTGTTGAATTGTCGACTGTCCATGACTGTCAAGACTTCTATTATAGGAGTTGGAGACAGAGTGATAGAATTGTGAAACAAGCAGAGAGAGGAGGGAAGAGAGAGAAGGGGAGAGAGAGAGAGAGAGAGAGAGAGAGGAGAGATCATAACACACATTGCTTCAAGGGCC
>NW_019945659.1:6079-9448 GCF_002910315.2 Salvelinus sp. IW2-2015 | reverse complement strand
TAGAGCAGGAGGAGGGAAGAGAAGAGAGGGAGAGAGAGAGAGAGAGAGAGAGCGAGAGAGAGAGGAGAGAGAGAGGAGAGAGAGAGAGAGAGAGAGAGGAATGAGAGAAAGAAGAGAAGGGGACAGAAGGGGACAGGCAGACAGAGGAGGGATGGCACAGGGATGGCACAGGGATGGCACAGTATCAAATAGATAGTGATTTACTGCCAGCCTCACGTGGAGCCTAACGACCAATTTACACATTGATGACATCACCAGACGTTACGAGCAGCCACAGGTGGAGACACTGAACTGACATCATCGGTACACACGGAAGTACGCCGCACGCACACACATACACACACACAAACACAAACACAGAGGAGAGGAACTTTGCTGAAAGAGAACATTTGATTTGCTTAAAGGAGCTGAGGCCTTCTATTAATCAATATTACCCCATGGCAGACACATGCTCTGACTGGCTGACTGACTGACTGACTGGCTCACTGGCTGGATGATTAACTGACTGACTGGCTCTCATATTACAGATTATTTGGAGAGGAGAAAGGAGAGAGTGGAGGTGTGGGAAGAGAGGTAGGGACCAGGGGGCAGGAGGGGTTGATGGAGGCAGACTGAGGGGATGGAATAGGGTTAAAGGCTACAAGATCTTAGAAGTGTGGTTTGAGATGGCACGGCGCCGAAAAAGAGATGGCCGCCTCGCTTCGCGTTCTTGGAAAATATGCAGTATTTAGTTTTTTTATGTGTTATTTCTTACATCGGTACCCCAGGTAATCTTAGGTTTATTTAACATACAGTCGGGAGGAACTACTGATAATATACGATTAACGTCAACTCATCATCGTTCCTACCAGGAATATGACGTTTCCCGAAACGGATCCAGGGTTTTGCCTTCCACCAATACAAATGGATCTGATCCAGCCGGCGACCCTGTGCGACGCCGTAAAAGGGGCAAACGAGGCGGTCTCCTGGTCAGGCTTCGGAGACGGGCACATCGCGGCTCCACTCCCTAGCATACTACTCGCCAATGTCCAGTCTCTTGACAATAAGGTTGATGAAATCCGAGCACGGGTAGCATTCCAGAGAGAACATCAGGGATTGCAACGTGCTCTGCTTCACGGAAACGGCTAACTCAAGAGACGCTAACGGAGTCGGTGCAAGCCAGCTGGTTTTCTCATGGCATCGCGCCGACAGAAACAAACATTTTCTGGTAAGAAGGGGCCGGGGGGGTATGCCTTATGATTAACGGAGACGTGGTGTGATCATCATAACAACAACACAGGAACTCAAGTCATTCTGTTCACGCTGATCTAGAACTCTCACAAATCAATGTTCGACGCATTATCTACCAAGGGAATTCTCTACGATCATAATCACAGCCGTATATATTCCCCCCCAAGCAGACACATCGATGGCCCTGAACGAACTTTATCTGACTTCTTTGTTAAACTGGAAACCACACACCCTGAGGCTGCATTCATCGTAGCTGGGGATTTTAACAAGGCTAATCGTAAAACAAAAACTCCCTAAATTCTATCAGCATATCGATTGTGCTACCAGGCTGGAAAACCCTAGATCATTGTTATACTAATTTTATATAATTTATATATTTATACAAGGCCCTCCCCCCGCCCCCCTTTCGGAAAAGCTGACCACGGACTCATTTTGTTGATTCCAGCCTACAAACAGAAACTAAAACAACAGCTCCCGCGCTCAGGTCTGTTCAACGCTGGTCCGACCAAAGTCTGAATCCACGCTTTCAAGACTGCTTCGATCACAGCGGATGGAATATGTTCCGCATTGCGTCCAACAACAATATTGACGAATATGCTGAATTCGGTGAGCGAAGTTCATTAGGAAGTGCATTGACGACAGCTTCTATCTCAAGGCCATCAGACTGTTAAACAGCCACACTAACATTTAGCGGCCGCTGCCAACATACTGACTCAACTCCAGCCACTTTAAAAATGGGAATTGTATGGAAATTATGGTAAAATGACACTGCCACTTAAACTAATGCCACTTAATATAATGTTTACATACCCTAACATACCCATGCTCATATGTATATAACTGTACTCTATTCATCTACTGCATCTTTGCCAGCTATTATGTAATAACATGTACCAGCTAGCCACTTTAAACTTATGCACTTTATGTTTACATACCCTACAGTATCATCTCATTTATGATATTACGTGGGGTGAGACAGGGATGCAGCTTAAGCCCCACCCTCTTCAACATATATATCAACGAATTGGCGAGGGCACTAGAACAGTCTGCAGCACCCGGCTTCACCCTACTAGAATCTGAAGTCAAATGTCTACTGTTTGCTGATGATCTGGTGCTTCTGTCKCCAASCAAGGAGGGCCTASAGCAGCTCCTAGATCTTCTGCACAGATTCTGTCAGACCTGAGTAAATCTCAGTAAGACTAGACACCGTTGCCCTAGAGCACACAAAAAACGATACTTACCTCGGCCTAAACATCAYCGCCACAGGTAACTTCCACAAAGCTGTGAACGATCTGAGAGACAAGGCGAGAAGGGCCTTCTGAGCCATCAAAAGGGACATAAAATTCGACATACCAATTAGGATCTGATTAAAAATATTTGAATCAGTTATAGAACCCATTGCCCTTAATGGTTGTGAGGTCTGTGGTCCGCTCACCAACCAAGAATTCACAAAATGGGAGAAACACCAAACTGAGACTCTGCATGCAGAATTCTGCAAAAATGTCCTCTGTTTACAATGTAAACATAATGCACGCAGAGCACAATTAGGCCGATACCCGTTAATTACCCGTTCACAATGTCTTTATTCTTTTGGAACTTCTGTGAGTGTAATGTTTACTGTGAAAAAACATTGATATTTTACTCTTGTTTATTATCTACTTCACTTGCTTTGGCAATGTGAACATATGTTTCCCATGACYATAAACCCCTAATTTGAAATTGAATTCAGAGAGAGAGGGAAGGGGATTGAAAGAGAGAGAGAGCGAGAGAGAGAGAGAGAAAAGGGGGTGGAAATAGAGAGAGAGAGAGAGAGAGAGAGAAAATGGGGTGAAAAGAAGAGAGAGAGAGAGGAGAAGGGGGGTGGAAGCGAGAGAGAGAGGGGGGTGGAAAGGAGAAGAGAGAAGAGAGAAGAGAAAGAGGAAGTGGAGAAAAGGGAAGGAAATGACTCTTTCTATTGACAGATAAAAGTCATTTTGAATGGACTTTTTCTTTCTTTTTCTCATGTCCTTAATTATTTCCTTTCCGCCTGCCTCTGCCCATTTTAGTGTGAGCCGCCAGCCAGGCAGCCAGGCACCCAGCAGCCAGACAGCCAGGCAGCCCCATCCCCTAACACAGAAACATGGACATGCAGCCGTAATA
>NW_019945659.1:0-1836 GCF_002910315.2 Salvelinus sp. IW2-2015 | reverse complement strand
GTGAGAATGTGGTGGTAGCGGCATGTCGCAGGGGTTGACGAGATGAGAAGTGGAGTGTGTTTAAGTGCATCGAGCGACACACACACACACACACACACAACACACACACACACACACACCACCCACAACACACCCACACCACACACACACACACACACACACACACACACACACACACACACACACACACACACACACACACACACACACACACTACAGCCTCCTCGTTATTCGTCTCTCCCTCTCTCTTTGGCAGCCCCCGTAATACTGAGTGATGTTTACATTAGTTTACAATTTGCCTTTTTCCGCGCCTCCGCCGGCACTTAAGCGTGTGGAGCTCTGAGGTGTCAGCGCGCCTCCTAACCACAGTAACAAATTGTTGCCCGTACGACAGACACCTAATGACTAGAAATTAGCCTGACAGTTTGTTACGACTGTTAGCGACAGCACCGACGGATCATGAGCCATAAATTGGTTTCAGCCCTTTCTCTCTCTCTTATTCTCACTCTCTCGCTCTCTACGGAAGAGGAGGCAGGCAAGGCGGCTTCATCAATTTGATTTAAAAGATGACTGTAGTGTGGAAAGCCCAAACACACAGAAAGGCATGTGAGGTCATCAACTCTAGACCAACCAGATCTCATAGTTTCCCTTCAAAATTCCACATATTATGAACGTCTATTTCTAGCACATWAATTCCACGTGGTTACAMATTTAAAACAGAAACTACTGAAAGGATTTTGTTTCTGTAATAATTTTGAATCAAATCAAAATCAAATTTTATTTGTCWCCYAATACAAGTGGTGTAGACTTTACCGTGAAATGCTTTCATGGGGGTGGTTAAGGTTAGGGCTGTGGTTTGGGGAAATGTAAAACATCGTGTTGTTTCCATCACCTGTCAGCATGTATTCTGGTATTCTAGACATGGCTGAAGGGAGGGGGTTGAGAAGGGGAAAGTTGGGGGGCACGCCTTTATGTGTGTTGTCTGTGTGTGTGTGTGTGTGTGTCTGTCTGTGGTGTGTCTGTCTGTGTGTCTCTATCTGTGTGTCCTCTGTCTGTGTGTCCTGTCTGTCTCTGTGTGTCTGTGTGTGTGTGTGTCTGTCTGTTTGTGTGTGTGTCTCTCTCTCTCTGTGTGTGTGTGTCTGTGTGTGTGTGTGTGTCTGTGTGTGTGTGTGTCTGTCTGTGTTTGTGTCTGTCTGTGGTGTCTCATCTGTGTGTCTCTGTCTGTGTGTCTCTGTCTGTCTCTGTGTGTCTGTGTGTGTGTTTCTGTCTGTTGTGTGTGTGTGTTGTGCCTCTGTGTGTGTCTCTGTGTGTGTGTGTTGTGTGTGTGTGTGTGTGTGTGTGTGTGTGTGTGTGTGTGTGTGTGTGTGTGTGTGTGTGTGTGTGTGTGTGTGTGTGGTGTGTTGTGTGTGTGTGTGTGTGTGTGTGTGTGTGTGTGTGTGTGTGTGAGAGTGTATAGGGGTCAGGAGACCTGTTAGTAAGAGGCTGATAGAGAATCTGTAAGAGTATATTTCACTCTGAGAGGAACAACAATCCTGTCCGCTGTGTATGAACAGTAGATCACGTCAACGTGTGTGTGTGTGTGAGCATAAGATCACTTCTCCATGGATGCAGTGTGGTTTCATCATGATTTGGTGCAACCCCTGCCTCCGACAAATACTCACACCACACACAACACACACAACACACAACACACACACACACACACACCACACACACACACACACCACACACACACAACACACAACACACACACACACACACACACCACACACACCACACACACAGCTATGTCTGCTCTAACACAACACACACACCACACACACACACACACACAAC
>NW_019945658.1:46644-56002 GCF_002910315.2 Salvelinus sp. IW2-2015 | reverse complement strand
ACTGGAACATCCTGGTGACGGGTCCAATCTGTATTGCCTGGCTCTGACTTGACGAGGAGTGGCTTCTGTCGTGGTGCCAGTCGATAGGGTCCTGGTTGCTGAACAAGGCTCTGGACGGCTACGGTAGCTGAAATAGGGCCCTTCTGTATCGCGTTTGAGTGCTGAGCGTAGATGATCGGTTCGTTTGCGCTCCACAGAGGCAGAGATCTCATCTAGAACTCTGTCAGTGGCTTGCGACGCATCAAGGTTATTGTCACGCTCTCCTGACGAAAACGGCCTTTCCCATCTCCCCGAGTGCTTTGCGCTGCAACTCAGTTGTGGCCGTCTGCGCCAGGCGCGCCGATGATCTCCAGGGAAGTTTCCTTGCGTGTTCCAGGAACTTCTTGTCGTCTTATTCAAGAATAATGGAGGCCATTGTGTTCTTGGGCACCTTCAATGCTGCAGAAATGTTTTGGTACCCTCAACAAAATCCTGTCTCGGAGCTCTACGGACAATTCCTTCGACATCATGGCTTAGTTTTTTCTCTGACATGCACTGTCAACTGTGGGACCTTATATACAGGTGTGTGCTTTTCCAAATCATGTCCAATCAATTGTATTTACCATAGGTGMACTCCAATCAAGATGTAGAAACATCTCAAGGATGATCAATGGAAACAGGATGCACCTGAGCTCAATTTCGAGTCTCATAGCAAAGGGTCTGAATCTTTATGTAAATCTTACTTTAAAAATGTTTTTTTTGTTGTTGACATTTGCAAAAAATTCTCAAAACCTGTTTCGCTGCGTCATTATGAGGTATTGTGTGTAGATTCCTAAGGATTTGTAAGGTAGTAACGTAGCAAAATGTGGAAAAAGTCAAGGGATCTGAATACTTTCCGAAGACACTGTATATTTAAATTCTGAAGGACGATGAATATGTGGTGGTGTCATGGACAGGGCTAACCATGGATTGTTTTACCTTCACATTTTATCTTTACGAACGGAAAGAATTGCAATTAATCTGAGACTGACACACTATCAGTGTGTTTGAGGGGATCAGTTTGAGCAAGGCGAGGGGCAGAATCGCTAATGTTGATCACACAACGGATGCAAGGTGATTTGTTGATCAGTAATTCTGCTCAACCACACAGCAACATAGTCCATCTCAAACATGTACCATGTGAATCATGTTCTGAAAGTCTTCCTCCGTGACAAAATGGTAGTCGCTCCCGTCCTCTTCCCCAAAGTAGGGACCCCTGGTGGTATGGCAGGTTCTGTGACAACAAGAGACAAATGGTTCCAATGACAATACAGCAATACATTCAAGCTAGCAACTCAATTTCATTGGTCATGTACACAGTTTAGCAGGTGTTATGGCTGCAGCGAACTGCTTATGTTCCTATCAATCAATGCAGTAAATGTCAACAAGCGCACAAAAATCCAACATTTAAAATAATCAAAAACGCCTAAGGATCATAATGGTATTGCAACACACCGAGACAGAAGACGGACAGACTAGACATATAGACGGACACGTGCCACACACTCGCTTTGATGCACACGCACACACGCACACACACACACACACACACACATACACACACACACTCCGACTCCACTACACAGGTGAGGTTGAGCACTCAAAACCTACAGGAGGGTAGCTCTCCAGGAACAGAGTTTGGGTTAAAACCTACAGGAGGGTGGCTCTCCAGGAACAGAGTTTGGGTTAAAACCTACAGGAGGGTAGCTCTCCAGGAACGAACAGGTAAAACCTACAGGAGGGGGTAGCTCTCCAGGAACAGAGTTTGGGTTAAAACCTACAGGAGGGTGGCTCTCCAGGAACAGAGTTTGGGTTAAAACCTACAGGAGGGTATCTCCTCCAGGAACAGGGGTTTGGGTAAAACCTACAGGAGGGTATCTCTCCAGGAACAGAGTTTGGGTTAAAACCTACAGGAGGGTATCTCTCCAGGAACAGGTTTGGGTTAAAACCTACAGGAGGGTATCTCTCCAGGAACAGGGAAAATCCTACACAGAGGGTATCTCTCCAGGAACAGGGTTAAAACCTACAGGGGGTATCTCTCCAAGAACAGGGTTAAAACCTACAGGGGGTATCTCTCCAAGGAACAGGGTTAAAACCTACAGGAGGGTATCTCTCCAGGAACAGGGTTAAAACCTACAGGAGGGTATCTCTCCAGGAACAGGTTAAAACCTACAGGAGGGTATCTCTCCAGGACAGGGTTAAAACCTACAGGAGGGTATCTCTCCAGGAACAGGATAAATCCTACACGAGGGTATCTCTCCAGGAACAGGGTTAAGCCTACAGGAAGGTATCTCTCCAGGTACAGGGTTAAAACCTACAGGAGGGTGGCTCTCCAGGAACAGGGTTAAAACCTACAGGAGGGTATCTCTCCAGGAACAGGTTTGGGTTAAAACCTACAGGAGGGTACTCTCTCAGGAACAGGGTTAAAACCTACAGGAGGGTATCTCTCCAGGAACAGGGTTAAAACCTACAGGAAGGTATCTCTCCAGGAACAGGGTTAAAACGTACAGGAGGGTATCTCTCCAGGAACAGGGATAGAAACCCTGGTGAAGAGGTTTTATTAAAATCAGCGTGAGGTGAGAGCCAAGACAAGCCATGTCCAGCAGATGCTCTTTTGATTCCAGCGCTCCAGTGTATGTGCTCTCTATATCACTATTTACTGCTTCTATAGTTCTTCTACTGCCCGTCGTGGGGAACCTTGTTATTTATCACTCGCCATTGCTCATGTGTTGGAAGTATTGACCATCTGGTTTAACAGTGTGGGAAGTATCATGTTATTCTGTATCTATGGATGGGGAACCAGAGGGGAACCTAGTGAAATATATTTAGTACCATCCTAAACAATAACCCTAACCCTTCACCTCTGTGACCAGGCCTTCTCATATTTAAGGTAACTTCATCCTTTGATAAAGTCTATTCCAATGAGCACAAAATCCTAGAAGCAAGCTGGCCAGTAGTGCACTATTGTCACGACTTCCACCGAAGGTAGTTTCTCTACCTGTTCGGGCGGCGCTCGGCGTCGCCGGCCTACTAGCCATCACCGATCCATTTTTCTTTTTCCGTTTGTTTTGTCTTTGGTTCATTCACACCTGGTTTTCATTTGCTTTAATTCCTGTGTGTATATTTATCTGTTTCCCCGCTTAGGTTTGTGCGGGGTTATTTTTCATATTGCTTGTGGATGCTTTCCTCAGTTTATTCACGTGTGTTTATTATAGTAAGGAGCGTGGGTTTTTCTCCTTCCGTGAGTAACTGTGAGTTCCCATTTGTCTTGGGTGTTTTTTGGTCATTGTACCTGTACCGGTTTTGGACTTGCCTATTAAAGACGCTACATTGACATCTCTGCACTCCTGCGCTTGACTCCTTACCTACCTTCAGAACGAATCGCAACAACTATATACGGAAAAGTGTGCATTTATGGATGCATACAAGCCCTCAGTTTGGCCACAGCTTGCCAAAAGTAGTGGACTACTATGTAGGAAATAGGGTACCATTTGGCCCTTGGGACTCACCCGTAGGCGAAGAAGTCGTTGAACTCTCGGCAGAGCTTGTGAGCCAGCTCTCTCTTCCCACAAGCCTGGGGCCCAGTCAACACCAGCATGGGGTAGGGAGAGTCCAGACTGGGCAGGGTGCTGGGACACACGCACACAGCAACACATGGATGAAACAGTACACCATTTAGAGAGGGAGAGCACAAGGATAAAGAGTCTAGGAAGTACTTTACCATTGTTCAGGACAACAAGCCAATCAGAAAAATCAGATTTTTCTAGGCCAGGGGATAGGTCAGTTTCTATGATGTATAAATAGAGCATAAATGTCAGAAAAGCTAGGTTTCTTCATTTTTAAAGATTGCGAGCACAAGTTAATTTAGTATGTAAGCTTTATTTAGAATATTCATCGTAGCGACTTCTGATTGGCTGAAAGTCGTGTTATAAGGAGGGTAGTCCAGTCAGGGTAGTTGGTGGGTCGTGATGTTTTTACCTATCGTAGATGACCTGGGGCTGCATCAGCTGGAATACCATGTGACTCATGTGCTCCCTGGCTGCCACCACCTCCAGAGGAGGGTCGAACTTGTTCACAGCAGACACCTGGGGAACACAGAGGGAGACGTGATGTAACAATGTTCACAGCAACACCTGGGGAACCACAGAGGGGCCGTTCATAATGTAACAATGTTCATCCAGCAGACACCTGGAGAAACACAAGAGGGAAGACGTTCATATGTAACAATGTTTCACAAGCAGACACCTGGAGAACACAGAGGGAGACGTTCTATGTATAATGTTCAGCACAGACCCTGGAGAACACAGAGGACAGGAGACGTTCTATGTAACAATGTTCACAGCCGACACCTGGGGAACACAGAGGGAGACGTTCATATGTAACAATGTTCACAGCCGACCTGGGGAACACAGAGGAGACGTTCATATGTAACAATGTTCAAGCAGACACCTGGGGAACACAGAGGGAGACGTTCATATGTAGACAATGTTCACAGCAGCACCTGGGGGAACACAGAGGAGACGTTCATATGTAACAATGTTCACGCCGACCACTGGAGAACACAAGAGGGAGACGTTTCATAATGTAACAATGTTCACAGCAGACACCTGGGGAACACAGGGTGAGGACGTTCAGTATGTAACAATGTTCACAGCAGACACTGGGAGAACACAGAGGGAGACGTTCATATGTAACAATGTTCACAGCAGACACCTGGAGAACACAGAGGGGGACGTTCATATGTAAAACAATGTGTTCACAGCAGACACCTGGAGGAACACAGAGGGAGTAACGTTCATATGAAGTTTCCCCGTGCCGAGTTCACAGAATGTTCACAGCAGACACTGGAACACAGAGGAGACGTTCATATGTATGATCGCCTGCAAGGTGATTACACACTGGTTACAGCAAGACACCTAGGGTTATAAGTTACACACAGGAGGAGACGTTCATATGTAAAATGTTCACAGCAGACACCGTGGGAGACACAGAGGGAGACGTTCATATGTAACAATGTTCAGCAGCCAAGACGGACCTGGGGAAACACAAGAGGGGCAGACGTTCATATGTCAATAGTCTCACATGCAGACACCTGGGAAACACAGAGGAGACGTTCATATGTAACAATGTTCACAGCAGACACCTGGGGAGACACAGAGGGAAGACGTTCATGATGTAACAATGTTTCACAAGCAGACACCTGGAACACAGAGGGAACGTTCATATGTAAAATGTTCACAGCAGGACACCTGGGAGACACAGAGGGAGACGTTCCATATGTAACAAATGTTCACAGCAGACACCTGGGCGAAACACAGAGGGAGACGTTCATATGTAAGAATGTTCAAGCAGGAGCACCTGGAGAACACAGAGGGAGACGTTCATATGTAAAACCGTTTCAGGGCAGACACCTGGGGAACACAGAGGGAGAACGCTTCATCATGTACTCAATGTCTTCACAGCAGACACCCTGGGGATTTACACAGAGGCCGGAGACGGTTCATGATGGTAAAAATTGTTCACAGCAAGCACCTGGTGGACACAGAGGTGACGTTCATTTAGGTAACAATGTTCAACAGCAGACACCTGGGAAACACAGAGGGAGACGTTCTTATATGTTAACATGTTCACATTTGCAGACACCTGTGAGAACACAGAGGGAGACGTTCATAATGTACAATGTTCACACACGAGACAACCTTGGGGAACACAGAGGGAGACGTTCATATGTAACAATGTTCACAGCAGAACCGACGTGGGACACAGCAGAGGAGACGTTCAGAGGTTGAAACAGAGTTTACACTAGCAAGAGACACCTGGGGATCACAGAGGGAGACGTTCTATGTAACAATGTTCACCCAGCCATGAACAGCGCTGGGGACACCAGAGGGGACACGTTCATAGTTAACAATGTTCGACAGAAACAACCTGGGGAGACACACGAGCGGAGACGTTCATATGTAAAAAAGGTGTTCACAGCAGACAACCGGGAACGTTTCATGTATTGTACGGAGCACATGGAACACAGAGGGATGTGTAACAATTCCAGCAGACCCCTGGAGAACACACTTCATGTAACAAGTTCATCCACCCTGGGGAACACAGAGGGTAGACGCTTCATGATGTAACAATGTTCACAGCAGACACCTGGGGAACACAGAGGGAGAACGTTCATGATGTAACAAGTGTTCACAGCATCCAGAGTCGCATTGGAGAACAAAATCTTATCAAACATGCCCCCACGACTCCTGGGCGCGGGATGACGAGTCAGTAGGGATGTCACGTTCATGATGTGGAGTACAAACATGTTTTCTCACAGAGTCTCCCGAGCATGACACCTGGGGACACCAAAGAGGGCGACGGCGGTTATCTGTGGACCATGGAAACGACGTTCATAGCATGAAACACTGTGGCACGCAATTGCGTAGACCAGAGGGTATGACGTTCATTATGTAACATGTTCACAAAGCAGACACGTGGAGAAACCAAGAGAGAGACGTTTCATTGATGTAACATATGTTCACCAGACGCGATGATCATCCTGGAGACACAGAGGGAGGCACGTTGACTTATGTTGTAACATGTTCACAGAGACCAGATCACCTGGAGAGATTACACCAGAGGTGGGAGCACGTTCAATACGTATTGTAACAATGTTCAGCCAGAGCACCTGGAGAGAACACAGAGGGGATACGTTATATGTAACATTAGTCACAAGCTAGACACTCTGGGGAACACGTCTCCCAGCACTGGGAGAGGTCTGTCCATCATGCTCAACTTAGATTGTTCTCACAGCCGACACCGTGGAGGAACAGACGGGACGACGTATCGTATGTCCTTATACTATGATGTTCACAGCAGACACCGTGGGGAACACAGAGGGAGACGTTCATATGTAACAATGTTCACAGCAGACACCTGGGAGCCACACAGAGGGAGACGTTCATATGTAAACAATGTTCACAGCACGACACCTGGGGAACACAGAGGAGACGTTCATATGTAACAATGTTCACAGCAGACACCTGGGAACACAGAGGAGACGTTCAGATGTAACATGTTCACAGCAGACACCTGGGGAACACAGAGGAGAGTTCATATGTAACAATGTTCAAAGCAGACACCTGGGCAACAGGGAGACGTTCATATGTAAACAATGTTCACAGCCGCACCTGGGACACAGAGGGAGACGTTCATATGTAACAATGTTCACAGCAGACACCTGGGAGACACAGAGGAGACGTTCAATATGTAACAATGTTCAACAGCCGACACCTGGAGAACAGAGGAGACGTTCATATGTAACAATGTTCACAGCAGACACCTGGAGACACAGAGGGAACGTTCATATGTAACAATGTTCACAGCAGACACCTGGAGAAACACAGAGGAGACGTTCATATGTAACAATGTTCACAGCAGACACCTGGGAACACAGAGGGAGACGTTCATATGTAACAATGTTCACAGCAGACCACTGGGGAACACAGAGGAGACGTTCATGATGTAACAATGTTCACAGAGACACCTGGGGACCAGAGGGAGACGTTCATATGTAACAATGTTCACAGCAGACACCTGGAGAACACAGAGGGAGACGTTCATATGTAACAATGTTCACAGCAGACACCTGGAGACACAGAGGGAGACGTTCATATGTAACAATGTTCACAGCAGACACCTGGAGAAACAGAGGGAGACGTTCATATGTAACAATTTCACAGCAGACACCTGGAGAACACAGAGGGAGACGTTCATATGTAACAATGTTCACAGCAGACACCTGGGGAACACAGAGGGAGACGTTCATATGTAACCAATGTTCACAGCGACACCTGGGAACACAGAGGGAGACGTTCATATGTAACAATGTTCACAGCGACACCTGGGGAACACAGAGGGAGACGTTCATATGTAACAATGTTCACAAGCAGACACCTGGGAAACACAGAGGGAGACGTTCATATGTAACAATGTTCACAGCAGACACCTGGGGAACACAGAGGAGACGTTCATATGTAACAATGTTCACAGCAGACACCTGGGGAACACAGAGGAGACGTTCATATGTAAACAATGTTCACAGCGACACCTGGAACACAGAGGGAGACGTTCATATGTACAATGTTCACAGCAGACACCTGGGGAACACAGAGGAGACGTTCATATGTAACAATGTTCACAGCAGACACCTGGGGAACACAGAGAGAGACGTTCAGATGTAAATGTTCACAGCAGACACCTGGAGAACACAGAAGGAGACGTTCATATGTAACAATGTTCAAAGCAGACACCTGGGGACAACAGAGGAGACGTTCATATGTAACAATGTTCACAGCCGACACCTGGGGAACACAGAGGGAACGTTCATTGAACAATGTTCACAGCAGACACCTGGAGAACACAGAGGAGACGTTCATATGTAACAATGTTCACAGCCGACACCTGGAGAACAGAGGGAGACGTTCATATGTAACAATGTTCACAGCAGACACCTGGAGAACACAGAGGGATACGTTCATAATGTAACAATGTTCCACAGCAGACACCTGGAGAACACAGAGGGAGACGTTCATATGAAACAATGTTCACAGCAGACACCTGGGGAACACAGAGGGAGACGTTCATATGTAACAATGTTCACAGCAGCACACCTGGAAACACAGAGGGAGACGTTCAATGTAACAATGTTCACAGCAGACACCTGGGGAAACACAGAGGAAGACGTTCATATGTAACAATGTTCACAGCAGACACCTGGGGAACACAGAGGAGACGTTCATATGTAACAATGTTCACAGCAGACACCTGGAGAACACAGAGGGAGACGTTCATATGTAACAATGTTCACAGCAGACACCTGGAGAACACAGAGGGAGACGTTCATATGTAAACAATGTTTACAGCAGACACCTGGAGAACACAGAGGAAGACGTTTCATATGTAACAATGTTCACAGCAGACACCTGGAGAACACAGAGGGAGACGTTCATATGTAACAATGTTCACAGCAGACACCTGGGGAACACAGAGGGACGTTCATATGTAACAATGTTCACAGCAGACACCTGGGAACACAGAGGGAGACGTTCATATGTAACAATGTTCCACAGCCGACACCTGGAGAACACAGAGGGAGACGTTCATATGTAACAATGTTCACAGCAGACACCTGGAGAACACAGAGGGATACGTTCATTGTACAAGTCACAGCAGACACCTGGGAGAACACAGAGGGAGACGTTCATATGTAACAATGTTCACAGCCAGACACCTGGGGAACACAGAGGGAGACGTTCATATGTAACAATGTTCACAGCAGACACCTGGGGAACAGAGG
>NW_019945658.1:28272-41406 GCF_002910315.2 Salvelinus sp. IW2-2015 | reverse complement strand
CCTGACAGACTGGTGATCCGGTTCAGAGACAGATCCAGGACCTGCAGGTTCTCAGAGTCTCCACATTCTCTATCTTCTCAATCTGATTCCCCTCTGGATAGAGAGGACGTGATACATGACAAACACTGGGAATATGAATACCGTGTGGACAAATACACACACACATATTAATGAACTCATATAAGCTCACACGCACGACACACAACTCTCCCTCCTCCCACACACACACATACACACACCCATGTCACACGCACACACACACACACAGACACATACACACCCCACCCTCACTATCAAAGTAACATTGAGTGTTCCCTTCCCCATCTGTAAAGAGTATAAAACTTCTCCCTGAGACATGTATATGATTGACAGGCCAGCTCAATGGTCTGGGCTGACAGGTGAGGAGTGACAGGTGAACAGCTGGCAGACACTTGTGTGGCATGCCAAAAGCACTACAGACCAGCCCTCCTCTCCTCTAGAACCCACCATCCCTCCTGTTCATAACTACCCATCCCCACCCCACCTCCCCCTGCGTGGGCTGTCATTTATGATCCAGCCCCCGCGGCCCCCATGCCCTGCCCTCCTCCACTAGCCTTTCTGGCAGAGGGCTGCCGACAGCGGGGACGGTGACCGCGCGGAGCCCTGGAAGCTCTCGAGGCCAGGGTGTGATGGGCTGAGAGAGGAGGCTGGCTGACAGGTAGCACGCTGTTAGGGAGCGGGGCTGGGCAGGAGAGGGCCGAGAGGGAAGGGGGAGGGGAGATGGAGACAGCGGCTGGGATGCTATGGAGGGGTGAGGGAATGAGAGAGGAGGGGGGGGGGTGTTGAACAGGGTCCAGGCCTGCTCACACCGCCGGCAGCTGGTCCCAGAGGGGAGGTGGAAGCGGACAGGGACACGGCTACATCATGCTGACGATGAGGAATCACTTGATAAAGGACACCAGCATCCGTCAGAGAGGGAGAGGGAAGGGTCTGGAGGCCCGCTGGCACAGCCATATGGTGGCTCTCACACTGGAGCCCATGTCTGTGTGTCTTTGAAAAGCTGAAGCTCAATTATGTCTGTGGTTTAAATATGAGACAGGAGAGGGGGGAGGGGAGAGTTAAAAATACACCACCTGCTGTCGTCATGTTTGAAGAGAAAGAAGTGGTCCAAATATTGTGTTAGCATAACTGGCACCATACTGGGGGGAAAACCTTCTCATAACTGGCACCATACTGGGGGAAAAACCTTCTCATAACTGGCACCATACTGGGGGGAAAACCTTCTCATAAACTGGCACCATACTGGGGGGAAAACCTTCTCATAACTGGCACCATACTGGGGGGAAAACCTTCTCATAACTGGCACCATACTGGGGGGAAAACCTTCTCATAAACTGGCACCATACTGGGGGGAAAACCTTCTCATAACTGGCACCATACTGGGGGGAAAACCTTCTCATAACTGGCACCATACTGGGGGGAAAAACCTTCTCATAACTGGCACCATACTGGGGGGAAACCTTCTCATAACTGGCACCATACTGGGGGGAAACCTTCTCATAACTGGCACCATACTGGGGGGAAAACCTTCTCATAACTGGCACCATACTGGGGGGAAACCTTCTCATAACTGGCACCATACTGGGGGGAAAACCTTCTCAAACTGGCACCATACTGGGGGGAAAACCTTCTCATAACTGGCACCATACTGGGGGGAACCTTCTCATAACTGGCACATACTGGGGGAAAACCTTCTCATAACTGGCACCATACTGGGGGAAAACCTTCTCATAACTGGCACCATACTGGGGGAAAACCTTCTCATAACTGGCACCATACTGGGGGGAAACCTTCTCATAACTGGCACCATACTGGGGGGAAACCTTCTCATAACTGGCACCATACTGGGGGGAAAACCTTCTCATAACTGGCACCATACTGGGGGAAAACCTTCTCATACTGGCACCTACTAGTGGGAAAACCTTCTCATAACTGGGACCATACTGGGGGAAAACCTTCTCATAACTGGCACCATACTGGGGGGAAACCTTCTCATAACTGGCACCATACTGGGGGAAAAACTTCTCATAACTGGCACCATACTGGGGGAAAACCTTTCTCATAACTCGGCACCATCTGCTGGGGGGAAAACCTTCTCATAACTGGCACCATACTGGGGGGAAAACCTTCTCATAGGGAAAACCTTCTCATAACTGGCACCATACTGGGGGGAAAACCTTCTCATAACTGGGACCATACTGGGGGGAAAACCTTCTCATAACTGGCACCATACTGGGGGAAAAACTTCTCATAACTGGCACCATACTGGGGGGAAAACCTTTTAGAAAAGCCATGACATAATGGAAGAATGTAGACAGCAGGTATGGACATCAAGGTGAAAACAGAAAACAACTGATTCACAGGAAAACACTTGTGTCCTAGTCTGTAGGCCATATTAAATCAGCCACAAGACCAACCACTAACCGCAGTACTGATGAGCTTGGAGAGCTGCGTCTATACAACCGGATGGGCATATTCATAAATGAGCATAACGCATGGTAAAATATTATCTTTAAGAATCAAATTATTCAACAAACACACACGCAATGTAATTATACATGTAAAGTAACATCTCCATATATAACACATATGGAAAGTGTTAGAAATTGAATAATTCAAGTTAGGACCTACCAGACAGAGGTCTTTGATTGGCAGGTTGTCCAGGCCACTGATACAGGAGATCTTGTTGTGTGCCAGGCTGAGGTGTGTGAGGCTGTCACAATGCAGCAGACCACCGATCTCACTGAAACAGTTGTCTATCCAGAACGGGCACACGTTAAGAATGGTATACAATGAGGAAGTAGTCTAGATAAGAACGTGTGTGTGTGTGTGTGTAAATACTTTTTGAAGGATACAGTCCAGATTCAGTTTACTCAAAGACGAGTAGGCTGACAAATGTGTCATCACTGACATCTGGTTATGGGAAAAGTTAACCTCCTGCGGAATACAACAAACATGAATAATGAATCAAGTGGACCAATCTTTAAATGCTTTTTGCAATGAAGAAATATGAAAATAAACAACCAAATGCATGTATAGTATGATACATTCTACTAGTACTGTATAACTCACTGATAAACAATAAGAAGAAGTCAGCCCTGGTAAGTTCCTTGTCATTGCAGGGTAGTAATACTTAGTAAGCATATGGAATGAAACTACAGTATAAATGGTCTATGATGATTGGAACCCATCTTCTAGGACTATAGGCTTCAAGAAACCCCAAGCCACAAATCAACCGTTGTCTTATCCTGTCTGCTGAAGGACACACCTTGAGGTTCTTGGGCGGCTGGAATCCAAAGAAGTCGGTGAGTTGGTTGTGGGAGGCGTCCAGGATGATGAGATACGGCATGTGGCTTACACAGGATAAATCTACCAGTCAACAAACATTAGGAGAGTCGGGCGAGCAGAGTGGGAGAGATGGCAACACCTGCCACACAACTGTTTTTATACAGACCAGAAGCATAGAAGAAGTTACAAGGGCACCGATGAGAAATGAACCGTTGTTTAATTAATTAGGCTAATCAAGCTACATTTTCTATATCAGTAATTAGAATCATAACAAGTCATACAGTGCATTTGTTAATATGAGACACACACACCTTTTATTCTGTTGTAAGGAAGTTCTAGCTTTTGAAGGTGCACGTAATTGCATAGGATGGATACATTATTCAGATTTCGACCCTGGATAGAGACATATTCCGAAATTGAATTCCACACGACATAGAAAACAAAACAAGGAAAGAAACACAACACAAATGGAAAGTAAACAGATTTGTTAGATACTCTTCCGCGTATAGTCTGATGGAAAACAGTTACTCTTCTGAAGCATATTATCAGCGATTGATGGGGTTACACTATCAACCTGAAGTGTGTGTGTGTTCTTACAGGCGCACAGAGGAACTGGTAGACATGCTCTCGTCCAGTGGCAGAGTGTCCCAGGTTGGATAAACAGCTGGAAACGTCCTCTTCAGTCAACACACCATCGTGTTTCTGTATGACACAGAGCTACATCAAAATGTTTTGCAGTACACAATAGAACAAGTCATGCATTGTCAATGCATTGTTTTTTTTGCACCACACTTCTGTTATTATGAAACTCTGAGTAGAAAGAGAGAGAAAGAAGTTGCTTGCATCCTCAAAGTAATTAACATGAACAGCGTCTTATTCACCAAGCCTCATGGCCCATCTGACGAAAGCAGCTAGCATCTTTATTAATTTAGCTGTTACCCCTAGCTTCCTCCCTTACCTCCATTGTCTTCTCCTCCTTCTCTTCCTCGGAGGTTGAAAACGTGTCTGCACACGGCTGATGAACCACAGCAGGAAATGGTTGCGCATCAGTGGTCTCCTGTGTCACTGACTCATGAGGATAGCAAGTGGGTGACCCAGAGGAATACTGGGGCGTTGTTTGCTTCCCGATATCTTGCAAATTGTAAATTGTCGAAGTAGAAGACATTGTGGATGAAATTGTTTGGCATGAGAATACTTTTGGTATATTTTTACTTACTAATTAGCCTTGGTAGGTAGCTATTTTGAAAGTTGGCTCAGCTGGAGCGGATAGCGTTCTCTGTTGCTTAGTAACGATGACGACGTGTCAGTAGGTGAATTGAACTGTGGGATATGTCGTTTTTGATTAATTTACTCCCCAACAGTTCATAAAAGCTTTCAAACCCTGGTTCCACCATCTGGAAAAAGTGATATATTCCTGCATTTTCATTTTAGTGTGCTGAGACAAATATTCGCCATTAAATCTTCTAATAACTTTACACTAATCACCATGTTGAAACCTCAATCATGCTCACGAAAATGCAGAAAAAGCTTGACATACTAGATTTCAAGTAGTGTGCTTTGTGCATCAGACATCTTTCAACAGGTCTTGATCATTCTATAGAAAAGCCTTCTGACGTCCCATCAGATCTGGCAGCTGAGCTCAATTCCTGACAGTGTATATTTTGGATCCGTCTATCTAAAATGACATCATCGGACAAAGTCAATTTGTGTCAATGTGAAAAGATTTTGAATTATACGGTGCAACAGCGCATAGACAGACCATGTTGTTTGGGTAGTGTTTCGTTCTGTATGGCATTCGTCAATTCCTCTGTGTCAATGGAAGAAACTAGTCCCAAGGTAGGAAACTGGCACTTTTCATTGTATAAAAACACACAAACTGCTCATATACACAGAGGAATGTTGATGTTTTATTTCAGCAAGATCAGTGTACACGATGGCAAGTCATCTTTAATTCAGTGTAGGATTGCTATTCAAGGCATTGGTCTGAAAGGGACTTTTAACAGACAATGGAGAAATGATCAAATTAATCCTTAAATCACACAGGGACTCATTAACCTCCGTTCTTATCAGGTGTTTGTGAAAAAACTCATCAGACATGAAACCACTCTCATATTACACACTGTAGATGTGCAAAACGACATGTCTTAAACAAACAAATAAAGCAAAGCGTTTAAAAAAAAAAAAGTGAAATATTTTTGTAGATCTTTACATTATTTAAAATGTGGGTATAGGGGTCCGATATACCAGATCATTTAAATCCAGATGGAGTGTTCTCTTGTTCACAGAATCAGCAGAAAAAAACTCCTCACTTGTGCAGAGTACTGCAAGCCATAGAGACCTCCATAGTGTGTGTGTGTAATATAGGACGTGTTTATTGTGTGTGTGTACGTGTACGTGTGTGTCTTGAGTGTGCTGAGTAAAACAAATGCTGTTCCTATGGCACTAGGCAATCCCTCCGGCAACCACAAGGCTCATATTGATCCCAGCCTACATGTCATTATGATGGATGGTTCCGCTGGGTTCTGGTGAGCAGCACTGCCACAACTCTCCCCTGTTCTCTTTCCTCCCTCCCCCGCTCTTGTTAAGTACTTTTCCTCTGAGTTAATTAACTAAACATACTGAGGGGATGCAGGGGAAGGAATGATTTGTGACTCCTTGCAAGTGTATTCACTTTAGAATAGTTTTAGCAGAAGTTTTAGCAGTTCTAGTGGTAGGAAGGGGAGTAGTGATTTGCAATTACATCCCTATTAAGTTCAAGACCTTGAGTGTTGGGACTATATACACACTTAAATTGTACTGGATACATTGGCCCCCATCCCCTAGCACACATGCACACCTCAACGCTGCAGCACAGTTAACGTATTTTTTCAGGACAGTGGCAAATACTATAATCAGAATCGGCTATAGCTACATTATATCCAATCTACATTATTCTAAAAGTGAGAGAAAAATAGAGTGAACCACAGCTGAGGTGGGGAATCAATTTCTTTCTTTGTCCTTGGGGAAGAAGAATGGCCACAAAATGGCCACAAGCAGGAGGAGAGAAGTGATAATCTCGACAGTCTAATCTGGCATCTGGTATTGCAGACACAGTCAGCGGGCCCACGAGGGAGAGCTGGAGGGAGAGCTGTAATTGAGAGCAGCAGTTAGATGTAATAAGACAATGAGATGAGAAAGGCCCCAAAGCCAGACTCTCAGATAATTCCCCCATTCTCCACAGGTGAGACTAGGGCCGACCACATATGGGATGATTGAAGGGAGTCATTTTTTAAATTGGAGAGTGTGTGTGTGTGATTTCTTGAGGAACTGGCTGCATTCTTGCCAGTGAAGAAGCTGATGAGTTACAACAACAGATGCATATTGGTAACTAAGTTCAAACCTTAAATCAGTAACTACTCAATGTACAGCCTACCAGCATTATCTCAACCCCCAAAACATATTACATGGTTATTTACGGTCTGCCATAGGATCTAATGAAGACTCAGTTAGGACTTTTACAAACCCAGTTCAACACCCGTCCCTGTGGAGGTGCTGACCAGTCCCTCAGATGGTTAGCTGACACTGCTAGGTCAGCTCTAAAATACTAGCTTTAATCTAAACCCTTTTTCCAGACAGGAGGTTGAGAAACACTGGACAGTAATGCAAACAGACCGTTGCCAACAACAGCCTCCCAATGTCCCCCCTCTCAAACAGTAGTGATCTTCTTGTCCTTGGTGGCCTGCTTGAAGGCTGCCTGCTCGCAGATGATCTCCTTGAGGCGCTGCAGCCGGACGTTCTGCGTGCTCAGGTCTCCCACGCCCGTCTGGCTCCTCTGCAGCAGGCTGAGGGCGTGGATGTACTCCAGCTCTGTGTAACGAACGCCCTGGTCCACCACCAGGTTGAGCAGCTCATCTGCAGCGTTGTACAGCATCTCATAGTACTGCCTAAACAGGGGAGGAGATGACTTCATTGTTCAACGCCCATGAGAATGTTCTGTGTTATTCCATTCCCTCTGATAGACAGAGGTCAGAGAGGTCAGAGCAAAGGGGGAGAGGAGATGGTGGTTAGGGGGTTAGAGGGAGGAAGGAGTAGTACCAGTAGTACAGATGAGTAGAGAAAAAGGAATCAACACTATGATGCTGTTGATCTGTTACTACTGTACCATACTGCCTCACATAACACTATGATGTTGTTGATCTGGTACTACTGTACCATACTGCCTCACATAACACTATGAGCTATTGCATCAGGTACTACTGTACCATACTGCCACACATAACACTATGAATGTTGTTGATCTGGTACTACTGTACCATACTGCCTCACATAACACTATGATGTTGTTGATCTGGTACTACTGTACCAATGCCTACATAACACTATGATGTTTGTTGATCTGGTCTACTGTACCATACTGCTCACATACACTATGATGCTGTTGATCTGGTACTACTGTACCATACTGCCATCACATAACACTATGATGTTGTTGATCTGGTACTACTGTACCATACTGCCACACATAACACTATGATGTTGTTGATCTGGTACTACTGTACCATACTGCTCACATAAACTATGATGTGTTGATCTGGTACTATCTGTACCATACTGCCACATAACACTAGATGTTGTGATCTGGTACTACTGTACCATACTGCCCACATAACATATGATGTTGTTGATCTGGTACTACTGTACCATACTGCCTCACATAACACTATGATTGTTGTTGATCTGGTACTACTGTACCATACTGCCTCACATAACACTATGATGTTGTTGATCTGGTACTACTGTACATACTGCCTCACATAACACTATGATGCTTGTTGATCGGTACTACTGTACCATACTGCCACACATAACACTATGATGTTGTTGATCTGGTACTACTGTACCATACTGCCACATAACACTATGATGTGTTTTGATCGGTACTACTGTACCATACTGCCTCACATAACACTATGATGCTGTTGATCTGGTACTACTGTACCATACTGCCTCACATAACACTATGATGTTGTTGATAGGTACTACTGTACCATATCTGCCTCACATAAACTATGATGCTGTTGATCTGGTACTACTGTTATACTGCCACACATCACTAGATGATGTTGTTGTATCTGGTACTACTGTACCATACTGCCACATAACACTATGATGTTGTTGATCTGGTACTACTGTACCATACTTGCCACACATAACACTATGATGTTGTTGATCTGGTACTTGTACATACTGCCACACAACACTATGATGTTGTTGATCTGGTACTACTGTACCATACTGCCTCACATAACACTATGATGTTGTTGATCTGGTACTACTGTCCATACTGCCTCACATAACACTATGATGTTGTTGATCTGGTACTACTGTACCATCCTGCTCACATAAACACTATGATGTGTTGATCTGGTACTACTGTACCATACTGCCACACTAACACTATGATGTTGTTGATCGGTACTACTGTACCATACTGCCTCACATACACTATGATGTGTTTGATCGGTACTACTGTACCATACTGCCTCACATAACACTATGATGCTTGTTGATCTGGTACTACTGTATCATCTGCCACACATAACACTATGATGTTGTTTGATCTGGTACTACTGTACCATACTGCCCACATACACTATGATGTTGTTGATCTGGTACTACTTACATATCTGCCACACATAACACTAATGTTGTTGATCTGGTACTACTGTACATACTGCCACACAACACTATGATGTTGTTGATCTGGTACTACTGTACCATACTGCCACACATAACACTATGATGCTGTTGATCTGGTACTACTGTTACCATACTGCCATCACATAAACTATGATTTGTTGATCTAGTACTACTGTACCATACTGCTCACATAACACTATGATGTGTTGATCTGGTACTACTGTACCATACTGCCTCCACATAACACTATGATGTTTGTTGATCTGGTATACTGTACATACTGCCTCACATAACACTAGATGGTTGTTGATCTGGTACTACTGTACCATACTGCCTCACATAACACTATGATGTTGTTGATCTGGTCTACTGTCCATACTGCCTCACATAACACTATGATTTGTTGATCTGGTACTACTGTACCATACTGCTCACATAACACTATGATGTTGTTGATTCTGGTATACTGTACCATACTGCCACACATAACACTATGATTTTGTTGATCTGGTACTACTGTACATACTGCTCACATAACACTATGATGTTGTTGATCAGGGTACTACTGTACCATACTGCCTCACATAACACTATGATGTTGTTGATCTGGTACTACTATACATACTGCCTCACATAACACTATGATGTGTTGATCTGGTACTACTGTACCATACTGCACACATAACACTATGATGTTGTTGATCTGGTACTACTGTACATACTGCCAACATAACACTATGATGTTGTTGATCTGGTACTACTGTACCATACTGCCACACATAACACTATGATTTGTTGATCAGGTACTACTGTACCATACTGCCTCACATAACACTATGATGCTGTTGATCTGGTACTACTGTACCATACTGCCCACATAACCTATGATGCTGTTGATCTGGTACAAGGCCTACCTTCAAACTCAGTTCCTCTTTGCTTGACATCATGGGAAACAAAGAAATCAGCCAAGACCTCAGAAAAAAAATGTAGACCTTCACTAGTCTGGTTCATCCTTGGGAGCAATTTCATGGGCCCTAACTGACTAGGATTAAATGTCAGAATTGGTGAAAAACTGAGTTTAAATGTATTTGGCTAAGGTGTATGTAAACTTCTGACTTCACTGTATATTGATGGTGGTTTAATCCATATGTATATTGATGGTTGTTTAATCCATATATATATTGAAGGTGGTTTAATCCATATGTATATTGAACGTGGTTTAATCCAATTTTATATTGATGGTTGTATAATTCATATGTATATTGATGGTGGTTTAATCCACATGTTATTGATGGTGGTTTAATCAATTTTATATTGAAGGTGGTTTAATCCATATGTATATTGATGGTGGTTTTAATCCATATGTATATTGATGGTGGTTTAATCCAATTTTATATTGATGGTTGTATAATTCATATGTATATTGATGGTGGTTTAATCCACTGTATATTGATGGTGGTTTAATCCACATGTATATTGATGGTGGTTTAATCACTTTATTATTGAAGGTGGTTTAATCCATATGTATATTGATGGTGGTTTAATCCATATGTATTTGATGGTGGTTTAATCCACATGTATATTGATGGTGGTTTAATCCAATTTTATATTGAAGGTGGTTTAATGAAATTTTAATATTGATGGTTGTATAATTCATATGTATTTTTGATGGTGGTTGAATCCATATGTATATTGATGGTAGTTTAATCCATATGTATATTGATGGTGATTTAATCCATATGTATATTGAAGGTGGTTTAAATCCATATGTATATTGAATGGTGGTTTAATCCATATGTATTATTGATGGTGGTTTAATCCATATGTATATTGATGGTGGTTTAATCCATATGTATATTGATGGTGATTTAATCCATATGTATATTGATGGTGGTTTAATCCATATGTATATTGAGGTGGTTAATCATATGTATATTGATGGTGATTTAATCCATATGTATATTGAAGGTGGTTTAATCCAATTTTACATTGAAGGTGGTTTAATCGATATGTATATTGATGGTGGTTTAATCCATATGTATTTTGATGATGGTTTAATCCATATGTATATTTGATGGTGTTTAATCCATATGTATATTGAAGGTGGTTTAATCCAATTTTATATTGAAGGTGGTTTATCCATATGTATATTGATGGTGATTTAATCCATATGTATATTGATGGTGATTTAAATCCTATGTATTTGAAGGTGGTTTAATCCAATTGTATATTGATGGTGGTTTAATCCATATGTATATTGAAGGTGGTTTAATCCAATTGTATATTGATGGTTGTATAATTCATATGTATATTGATGGTGGTTTAATCCATATGTATATTGATGGTGATTTAATCCATATGTATATTGATGGTGATTTTAATCCATATGTATATTGATGGTGATTTAATCCATATGTATATTGATGGTGGTTTATCCATATGTATATTGATGGTGATTTAATCCATATGTATATTGATGGTGGTTTAATCCATATGTATATTGAAGGTGGTTTATCCAATTTTATATTGATGGTTGTATAATTCATATGTATATTGATGGTGGTTTAATCCATATGTATATTGATGGTGGTTTAATCCATATGTATATTGATGGTGATTTAATCCATATGTATATTGATGGTGGTTAATCCATATGTATATTGATGGTGATTTAATCCATATGTATATTGATTGGTGATTTATCGCATTGTATATTTGATGGTGGTTTAATCCATAATGACAGGGAAAACACAGAGTTTACAGTAGCATCGGTAGCCTGTCCTACAAAGCAGACAGATTAAACATATATGTAAATATGAATGCACACACACAGCTATGGAAGATATATGAATGCATTAGAGAGTACCATAGAGCCGGGCTGACTATGTCTCTGCTCTGGGGCTAAACTGGCAAATACCTCAGAGACTGTGTGGGCAGCAGCAGCACAGACACACAGACAGACAGACAGACAGATAGCATCGCTATACGCCACTGGCTAGTAGAGAAATCCCATTCACTTAGATTACACTCCCACAATGGTGTTTTGGATGGGTATGAGAGGTGCCCACAAAAGGGGACACACACACACACACACACACACCCACACACACACCCACACACAACCTGGGGGCATCGGGAAGCTCAATCTCTTCACCCATCTCCTCCTTTAACTCAGCGCTTTGTGCCCAGAGAAAGAGAGTGATTTAAAGTGGTGTCCATCAAAGCAGCAGGGAGAGGAAGGCTAAGCTGAGGGAAAGTCTTCCATTGTGTCCAGGAGAAGAAATCCCAAGGAAGTCACAAGCACACAGGTGCAAATCTCATGTGTGTGTGTGTACCTGAATAGGATTAGCTATTATCTTGTTGTATTATTTCTAAGCCTCTCCCATTACTAAACCTAATGGTTATTTTCCTATGTAGGAATTACTGAACAATTCTGCAGCCTTTTGTGTCAAGTTATTTCTGCTGTTGTAATATTGCAAGTAGAACAGAGAGAGAGAGAGCGAGAGGAAGATAACAAATATGGAGAGAGAGAAATAACAAATATGGAGAGAGAGAGAGAGAGAGATAACAAATATGGAGAGTGAGAGAGAGAGGAAGATAACAAATATGGAGAGAGAGAGGAAGATAACAAATATGGAGAGAGAGAGAGAGAGAGATAAAACAAATATGGAGAGAGAGAGGGAGGAAGATAACAAATATGCAGAGAGAAGAGAGAGAGAGAGAGATAAACATTATCGGAGAGAGAGAGAGAGAGAGAGAGAGAGAGAGAGAAGAGAGAGAGAGGAAGATAACAAATATGGAGAGAGAGAGATAACAAATATGGAGAGAGAGAGAGAGAGAGAGAGAAGAGACAGAGACAGAGACAGAGAGAGAGGAGAGAGAGAGAAGAGAGAGAGAAGAGAGACAGAGATTAGGTCGCAGTAAGAACAGACTTTCACAGCGTGTGTGTGGGGATTCATTTATTTAAATTTCTCTTTCTCTTTCTCTGACAAGTATATGCCCTTGGTTTGTGAACTATTTGCATACTCGCGTCTCCGTTCAGTTCTTGCCTCCTCTGCTTTCACTTAATGCCCCATCGGTTTGTTGAACTATTTGCATACTCGCTCTCATTACTCCTCGTCTCCTCGT
>NW_019945658.1:0-24314 GCF_002910315.2 Salvelinus sp. IW2-2015 | reverse complement strand
CCCTCCCTCCCTCCCTGTCTTAAAGGTAAGACAATGAACATACCAACCCTGTCCTTCTGTAATGCTCTCTCTTCCTCCCTCTCGTAAAAGTGCTTGTTTCAACAGAATGGTAATTCCCTGTAAGTCAACCTGTGTGTGCTGAATGGCTAAACAGCCGCAGTGTGATCTCACACACACACACACACACACACACACACACACACACAGTGCCAGAGAGATGTTGATGTTTGAGGCTCATTGATCCACTAGACTGGACCAAACACCTGGGTGGCTAGAATATCCAGCTAGAAAGTCCATGTAACGTTTCAGAAACATTATGTCAGCGTTACGTCAAAGTCATTCCAATGTTCTGTGATAATGATAATTGATCCACTACAGTAGACATGCATGAAGAAACCCCTGGTAAATGGCTACAACTGGCTACAACGTCTACGTAAAATGTTGTGTCAGTCTGTTTTTATTCATCGTGATAATGTCTTTAGCTAGCGCACGTGGGTAGATGTCTGGAAAAAATATTGTGACAACGCTTCTACAACGTTAGGGCAATGTTAGAGTGTTGTTGTTGGGGAGATTCCCGGCGGCCGTCTGGTGGACTGACAGTATATCTGGGAGACAGCTGGAGAGGAGGTCTCCAAGTTCACATCATCCATTTATTTCACAACATCTTTGATCCATCCTCTCTCTCTCTCTCTCTCTCTCTCTCTCTCCATCCATCCCTCTCTCTCTTTATCTCAATCCATCCCTCTCCCTCCCTATCTATCTCTCCTGCAGTGGCAGAGAACCAAAAACAGCAGCAGAGGGAGGGAGGGAGGGAGGGAGGGAGGGAGGGAGGGAAGAGAGAGAAATAGAGAGAGATAGAAAGAGAGAGAGAGAGATGGAGGGGAGAGAGAAATAGAGAGAGATAGAAAGAGAGACAGAGATGGAGGGGAGAGAGAAAGAAAACCACACATACACACAGATGTGAGTTTTATCAGAGTTCCGGTAACACATCCAGGTCTATGGGATGGACCTGGTCTAGAGCTGTCTCTGAGCAGATGGTGTATATATGTGTCTGCCACTCTCTCTCTGTGTGTGTGTGTGTGTCTGCCACTCCTGTGTGTTGTGTGTGTTGTGTGGTGTGGTTGTGTGGGCGTGGTGTGGTGGTGTGTGTGTGTGTAAGTAACGGTCCTAGGCTGACTAGGTCTATCCTCTCAGGAGTTTTGGCTTCAGACCAGCACTTGGTCAAGGTCACACACACAGACACGCCTCACAGCACCACACAGACACGCTCACATCACACACACTGAAAGACTAATGAACGGTTACAACAAAATGAAATGAATTAATTCAACCTGATACCTACAAGATTACATTTGAACAACATAGTCACAGAAAGTTCAACACACAGAATTGAAATGTGACATTTCAGCAGTATTTCAGGCCTTGTTACAGATATGCAGTAGCTACTGTCTTTGACCACTGGTGCCACTGTTCCATGTCCTTCCATTTCACACAGAACTCTGTGTGTCTGTGTGTATGTATGTGTGTATGTAGTGTGTGTATGTGTGTGTGTGTGTGTACGTGTGTATGTATGTATGTATGTGTGTATGTATGTAGTGTGTGTGTATGTGTGTATGTATGCATGTGTGTGTATGTATGCTGTGTGTATGTGTGTATGTGTGTATGTGTGTATGATATGTTATGCTTGTATGTATGTATGTTTGTTTATGTAGTGTATGTAGTATGATGATATGTAGTATGTATGTTGCATGTATGCATGTGTGTGTGTATGTATATGTTGTGTGTTATGTTATATGTGTGTATATAATATTTTTGTGTGTGTGTGTGTGTGTTGTGTGTGGTGTGTGTGTGTGTGTGTGTGTGGTGGTGTGGTAGTGCGCAGCTCGATGTGTGTGTGTGTGTGTGTGTGTTTCATTGGGTAGAGCTAGCTACAGTGCTGCTGGTCATTGGGCTTCTCAGTTGTAATTGGGATCGATGGTTATTACTGTGTCCTTTCCAGGGTCAACCACAGGAGCCACTCACAGCACCGCGCCATTCTCCTCTATTCCTCCTCATCTATCGTTCTTCAATCAATTACTTTGACTATTCTTTCCTTCTCTTATTCTCCTGGCCTTTTCTTCCCTTTATTCAGCCGTTCTTCTGAGCCTGGGCTGAAGGAAGGGTGAACATCTCTTGTGTTCTCTTATTCTCCCTCTTTCTTCCCTTCTTTCTGGCCTTTTTGAATTATAGATTTTTGCTCTGTCACCCCTTTCGTTTGTTTATTGTGGTGTTTTAGAAGGGGTGGACGGTCTATATCATAAGAAATTCATTTAAGGTTTAAAGAGAGTTAGAATGTGATTGTTATTATACCCCTGACAAACCCACACTGGCACCGTAGATGATGTTATGATCTAATTATCTATTTAGCATCTTCTACACTGGTTCTACAAGTTAGTAGATGTATGATGCAACCCTTTTTACACTATCTTTTTTCACACGGTGTAAGAGAGTGTATGTGTATCAACGCTTTCTTTAATAATGCACCTTCATCTATTTGTCTTGTTCTTAATCAGAATAGTAGTAGTAGTTATCTACCTTTCCTTGTCATGCGTTTATTCCTATCTACGCATCAGAATGATAAATATACTTTCCTACATGTTCACCATCTATCTGGTTGCTTCATGATTGATGAGACACTGTCCTAAGTCATTCCACTGTCACTCTAGAGAGCGATGTCTTAACCCTTATCTATTGCATTCCTTATTCATGTTCACAGAAAGATGTTATCTAATAACAGTGGCCATCTCTTCACAGGTTCGATATTGTAGGAGGGTTACAATCCTAACTAAGTATCTCTACATTTTGTTGTTTTTTTTTTTTTTTTTATCGTCCACAGGAGAGTAATTTGTTTATCTCAACTCCTCCTCCTATTTTTTTTTTTCACGCACACCATAAGTAGAGCGAATATAGTGTTATCAACCACACAGCATTTCCACACTGTCATAGAAGAGATTGATATGTATTGTTCCAACCCTACAGCAACCACACTGTCATCAAGAGAGAGAAGTAGTAGTCAACCCTTATATGCAACTCTACCTGTCATCTAGAAGAGATGAAGATGTATCAACCGTACAGCACCTCACATTTGTAGCAGAAGGAGAGATGTATCACCACACTTGCACCACTGTCATCTTTTAAATTATATTATACAAACCTACACACCACACGTCATCAAAAGAATTATCAAACTCCTACGCACCCACACTTCATCAAGTAGTATATTTACCACTACAGCACCCAACGTCATTTCATAGATTGAGTATCAATATCCCTACTTATTGATATCCACACTTGTAAAAAAATGTGTATTATATTCCCTACATTGCATCCCACATTTCGTCAGATAGTGGATTGTATAATCCCCTTACACTTACCCACTTACGTCAATCAGAGAGAGATGTATCATACCACTTCATGCACCCCATTCATTTCCTCGTAGATGTATCCCTACGAACCCTACTGTATCAGTAGTATGATGAGGATGGTATCAACCTCCTACAGCTACCCACAGTGCATCAGAGAGAGAGATGTATCAACCCTATCAGTCTACCCACACTGTCATCAGAGAGAGATGTATCAACCCTACAGCACCCACACTGTCATCAGAGAGATGTATTCAACCCCTACAGCACCCACACTGTCATCAGAGAGAGATGTATCAACCCTACAGCACCCACACTGTCATCAGAGAGAGATGTATCAACCCCTACAGCCCCACACATGTCATCAGAGAGAGATGTATCAACCCCTACAGCACCCACACTGTCATCAAGAGAGAGATGTATCAACCCCTACAGCAACCACACTGTCATCAGAGAGAGAGATGTATCAACCCCTACAGCACCACACTGTCATCAGAGAGAGATGTATCAACCCCTACAGCACCCACACTGTCATCAGAGAGAGATGTATCAACCCTACAGCACCCACACTGTCATCAGAGAGAGATGTATCAACCCCTACAGCACCCACACTGTCATCAGGAGAGAGATGTATCAACCCCTACAGCCACACCACTGTCATCAGAGAGAGAGAGATGTATCACCCCCTACCAGCACCCACACTGTCATCAGAGAGAGAGATGTATCAACCCCTACAGCACCCACACTGTCATCAGAGAGAGAGTATCTTACACCCTACAGCACCCACACTGTCATCAGGAGAGAGATGTATCAACCCCTACAGCACCCACACTGTCATCAGAGAGAGAGATGTATCAACCCCTACAGCACCCACACTGTCATCAGAGAGAGATGTATCAACCCCTACAGCACCCACACTGTCATCAGAGAGAGATGTATCAACCCCTACAGCACCCACACTGTCATCAGAGAGAGAGAGATGTATCCAACCCTACAGCACCCACACTGTCATCAGAGAGAGAAGTATCAACCCCTACAGCACCCCACATGTCATCAGAGAGAGAGAATGTATCAACCCTACAGCACCCACACTGTCATCAGAAGAGAGAGATGTATCAACCCCTAAGCACCCACACTGTCATCAGGAGAGAAGATTACAACCCCTACAGCACCCACACTGTCATCAAGAGAGAGATGAATTACAACCCCTACACGCACCCACACTGTCATCAGAGAGGAGAGATGTATCAACCCCTACAGCACCACACTGTCATCAGAGAGAGAGAGATGTATCAACCCTCCAGCACCCACACTGTCATCAGAGAGAGAGATGTATCAACCCCTACAGCACCCCACACTGTCATCAGAGAGATATGTATCAACCCCTACAGCACCCACACTGTCATCAAGAGAGAGATGTATCAACCCTACAGCACCCACTGTCATCAGAGAGAGAGATGTTATCAACCCCTACAGCACCCACACTGTCATCAGAGAGAGATGTATCAACCCCCTACAGCACCCACACTGTCATCAGAGAGAGAGAGAGAGAGAGAGAGAGAGAGAGAGAGATAATAAATGAGAGAAAGAGAGAGATAATAAATGAGAGAAAGAGAGAGAGATGTAAATGAGAGGGAGAGAGAGAGAAAGCGAGAGATGTAATGAGAGGGAGAGAGGGAGAGAGACGGCGAGAGAGAATAAATTAATGAGAGAAAAAGATAGAGCGAATGAATGAGAAAGAAACAGAGAGAGAGAGCGAGAGCAAGAGCGAGAGAGAGAGAGAGAGAGCGCGAGAGAGAGAGGCCATCACTGCTATTCCCCCATAATGTGGAGGTGAAAGGGAGTAGAAATAACAGACTAACCAAGGCTCCGCCGGTCCCCTCTATACCACTATCCTGCCATCAGACAACAGCACCGCTATGGAGCTAGGCAAGACCCTAACGAGACAAACTCCGTCAAGCCAGCACAGTTATCACCGGGGTCTTCTACGTTCCCAAAACTCTGTCTTGGGGCAGAGTTTTACTTTTTACGTTTTACTTTTGGCCATAGCACTACACAGCTGACTCAAATAATCAAAGCTTGATGATGAGTTGGTTATTTGATTCAGCTGTGTAGCGCTGTGGCAACAACCAAACATGCACCGAGGTGGGGCCCCAGGACCGAGTTTGGGAAACCCTGTTGTGCACACATTCACAGACAAGACGGCATCCGACTAGCATACATTGTATCGAAGGACATCGCATGGAGATTGGCAAAGCTGGGGAAAATCTAACGTCATCAGATTGGGTTTTGGGGGGGATTGAGGTAGCCTAGACTTTGACTTTGATTAAGCCTTTTGGTTTACAGTCCAACGAGTCCATAAAATGACCTTTGTATTGTTTTATGTTTGGTCAAAATATATTGAAGTCTCCAGAAAAATGCCTGAAAGGACATGTCAACGTCCCTTATAATGACTCTGGTAGAAGAGCACTGATAAGCATCGCAGGGGTGAAGTGGTAAAGAAAAAGCTGGGTTAACAGTGTTCAATATATAAGCTGACAACGCTAATTTACCGTATTGGTACATAAACGCTATACACCACATCAAAAAGGTGTGTAAACGGTGTTGATCATACACTATAGTCCTGTTAATATGTCAAAATACCAGTCATATGTCAGTGGTGTTGGAGGACTCTGGTGGACATCTGGTGAGTGGTTTACTGACCTAAAGTGCATTCAGAAAGTATTCAGACCCCTTGACTTTTTACACATTTTGTTACGTTACAGCCTTATTCTAAAATGTATTACATTTATTTTTTCCCTCATCAATCTACACACAATACCCCATAATGACAAAGCGAAAACAGGTTTTAAGAAATTTTGTCAAATAAATAAAAGAAAACGTATTTACATAAGTATTCAGACCCTTTGTTATGAGACTCAAAATTGAGCTCACGTGCTTCCTGTTTCCATTGATCATCCTTGAGATGGTTCTACAACTTGATTGGAGTCCACCTGTGGTAAATACAATTGATTGGACATGATTTGCAAAAGCACACACCTGTCTATAKAAGGTCCCACAGTTGACAGTGCATGTCAGAGCAAAAACCAAGCCATGAGGTCAAAGGAATTGTCCGTAGAGCTCCGAGACAGGATTGTGTCGAGGCACAGATCTGGGAAAGGGTACCAAAATATTTCTGCAGCGTTGAAGGTCCCCAAGAACACAGTGGCCTCCATCATTCTTAAATGGAAGAAGTTTGAAACCACCAGAACTCTTCCAAGAGCTGGCCGCCCGGCCAAACTGAGCAATAAGGGGCGAAAGGCCTTGGTCAGGGAGATGACCAAGAACCCGATGGTCACTCTGACAGAGCTCCAGAGTTCCTCTGTGGAGATGGGAGAACCTTCCAGAAGGACAACCATCTCTGCAGCACTCCACCAATCAGGCCTTTATGTTAGAGTGGCTAGATGGAAGCCACTCCTCAGTAAAAGGCACATGACACCCCGCTTGGAGTTCGCCAAAAGGAACCTAAAGACTCTCAGACCATGAAAAACAAGACTCTCTGGTCTGATGAAACCAAGATTGAACTCTTTGGCCTGAATGCCAAGTGTCACGTCTGGAGGAAACATGGCACCATTCCTACAGTGAAGCATGGTGGTGGCAGCGTCATGCTGTGGGGATGTTTTTCAGCGGCAGGGACTGGGAGACTAGTCAGGATCGAGGCAAAGATGAACAAAGAAAATTACAAGAGATCCTTGATGAAAAGCTGACAGAGCTTGAGAGGATCTGCAGAGAAGAATGGGAGAAACTCTCCAAATACAGGTGTGCCAAGCTTGTAGCGTCATACCCAAGAATAATTGCTGCCGAAGATGCTTCAACAAAGTACTGAGTAAAGGGTCTGAATACTTATGTAAATTAGATTTTTTATTTTTTATAAACTGGCAAAAATGACCAAAAACCTGTTTTTGGTTTGTCATTATGGGATACAGTATTGTGAGTAGATTGATGAGGATAAAAAATGTTTTTATCGATTTGAGAATAAGTTCGCAACGTAAAATAATGTTGAAAAAGTCAAGGGGTCTGAATACTTTCTGAATGCACTGTACCCTCTCCCATCTGGTCCTCTCACTCACTCATGGGGTATAAATTGGTGCAGTTCTATATGTTGGTTGAACATGCAGAACAGAGGGAGAGAAAGGGAGCGAGAAAGAAGGACTGCAGAAGAGAGGTACAGCGAGAGAGAGGGACAGAGGGCAGGAAGACAATGATTACACATTGATCCGTCCAAATAAAGCTGTCCTGTGTCCTTCTGAGACACAGCCTCCCACTGACTAACTTAGATTATCTCTCTCCCTCTCTCACCCACTCTCTCTCTCGCCCGCCCGCTCTCTCTCGCCAGGCTGCCCGCCCTCTCTCGCCAGCCCGCCCGCCCTCTCTCTCTCTACTTTGATTTGCCCTTCTCTTCTCTCATTCTCTTTCCTATTTCTATCCCTTTGTCTCCCCTCTCTATCCTTCCGTCATGTTCATCCATCTCTTACCCTGTCTTTCTTTGTCCCCTTCCTGTGTGTATGTCTCACCTAGCGAAGTCCAGGTCGGCCTCTCTAGACATGGTGATGTTGGTGAGGTTCTGCTGCAGGACAAAGATGTTCCTACACATCTTCTTGATGCCAGACTCACTGATCCTCTTAAAGTACTGGGCTCCATTGATCAGAATACAGGAGATCAGGTGGCCAAGACCTACAGACAGTGAGACAGACAGACAGAGAGAGAGACAGAGAGAGAGAGAGAGAGAGAGTAGAGAGAGAGAGAGAAGAGAGACAGGGAGAGATAGAGAGAGCTCGAGAAGAGAAGAGAGAGAGAGAGAAAGAGACAGACAGACAGACAGGAGAGAAGAAATGAGAGAATAGAAGAGGGAGAGATAGAGAGAGTGCGAGAAGGTGGAGAGAGATAGAGAGACAGAGAGCACAAAAGAGAGAAGAGAGAGAGAGAGGAGAGAGGAGAAGAGAGAGAGAAAGGAGAGACGAGAGGAGAGAAGAGAGAGCGCAAGAGAACGTGAAGAGAGAGAAAACACATACCAGTCACATTATTGATCACCGCAGTGGACATTTGTACCCCAAAAAGACACAGGGACAATACAGACACACATTGACCTGAGCACAGTCAGGTGAAACAAGTACATGAAATATTCCTAAAAAGAAAGGGCACTGACCAATACATTCTCCACACATGACATTATCATGGACGACCCCCAACAACAGGATTACCTTCAAAGATGTACTGGAACTTGTGCTGCTGCAGCGCGGCACCCATCACCTCCTCGATGGCACTGATGTCCTTGTTGAGTTTGACCACCAAGGGGTCGTAGTCCATGCTCTCCACGTTGGCCACGATGGCATAGTTCCCCTGCTTGGCCAGGGGGATCAGGTAGTGGAAACAATGCACTCTGAGGAGAGAAGAGAGGAGAGCAGAGGATAGATAGATGAGGGGAAGAGAGAGGAGAAACAGATGAGGAGAGAGGATTGATAGATGAGGGGAAGAGAGAGGAGAAACAGATGAGGAGAGAGGAGTGATTGATAGATGAGGGAAGAGAGAGGAGAAACAGATGAGGAGAGAGGATTGATAGATGAGGGGAAGAGAGAGGAGAAACAGATGAGGAGAGAGGATTGATAGATGGAGGAGGAGAGAATGAGAGATGAGAGTGAGAGGATAGACAGCGGAGGAGAGGAGTGAGGAGAGACAGATGAGGAGAGAGATTGATAGATGAGGGGAGGAGAGAGGAGAGAGATGAGGTGAGAGGATAGACAGAGGAGGAGAGGAGTGAGGAGAGACAGATGAGGAGTGAGGAGAGACAGATGAGGAGAGGAGTGAGGAGAGACAGAGGGGAGGAGATAGGAGAGATAGAGGGGAGGAGAGAGGATATACAGATGAGGAGAGGAGAGAGGAGAGACAGATGAGGAGAGAGGATAGACAGATGAGGAGAGAGGATAGACAGATGAGGAGAGAGGAAAGACGGATGAGGTGAGAGGAGAGACGGATGAAGAGAGGAGAGACAGACAATATTGTTGATGTGTGTTTAGTCCAACCAAATCCTACTGGTAAATTAAGTCATGATGGTGATGGAATCAACTTAGTGTTACTTATCGCAGGCATTTTGCTGATATCGTTCATTATGAGAAGTAGCCTATACTAGACAAATGAGAAGTTTGAAATGAAATAACTTTGCTAATATGGGTGATTGTTAATGGGACAATTGATGGGACAATTGAATGAAAAAGCGGTGGTGGAAATGTATCGCTCAGCTCTACTGGGATGTTTCACTAAATTCATCCACCATGTAACTATCAGGACAGATTGTGATATGTAGATCTTAGTCTACTGTAACTTAATCAAATGTCTCCCCTCCGCCTCTGTCTTTAAAAACATTTGACCAAGTGTGAATCTAATCCAAGAGCCACCGTGCGGGTGCTTAGTTTCCCTAAACACCTGACTGATATATGATCTCTGGCTGCTCACACCTTCATCAGAAGACCCAAAAACCATCTTCGGCCCCGGTGGCTATTAAAAACATGAGTGGAGACATAAAAACCAACACCCTCTCGCTCTCTCTCTTCTTTTCCTTCTCTCTCCCTCCCTCCCTTTCTTTCTTTCTTTCCCTCCCCCCTCACACTCCATCGCCTTCTCTCCCTCCCTCTCTCTGCATCTCTCTCTTTCTTCCTCTTACTCTCCTCTTCCTGATGGCATCATTTGCACCCTTACTGTTGGGGGAAATGTGGTTGATGGGTAAAAGTCAATAAGGCGTGGAGTAGTAGGGAGCAGTGCAGAGCTCAGGGAGGGTTTCTCGCCCCCTCTCTTTTTTCGGGGCGATCATAAACATTACTGCAGAAGCGAAACAATATCTCAGAGCCATGATGAGGGATGGAGGGATAAAGGGAGGAAGGAGGGGATGGAGGGATAAAGAGAGGAAGGAGGTGATGGAGGGATAAAGAGAGGAAGGAGGTGATGGAGGGATAAAGAGAGGAAGGAGGAGATGGAGGGATAAAGAGAGGAAGGAGGTGATGAGGGATAAAGAGAGGAAGGAGGTGATGGAGGGATAAAGAGAGGAAGGAGGTGATGGAGGGATAAAGAGAGGAAGGAGGTGATGGAGGGATAAAGAGAGGAAGGAGGTGATGAGGGATAAAGAGAGGAAGGAGGTGATGGAGGGATGAAGAGAAGGAGGACATGGGGGCTGTTAGGGGCTGTTGATGAGAGAGAGTTGGTTGTTTTCTGGGTTTGGTTGGTAAATCACTTGTTCTAGACGTTAATGGGTGAACTGACTGGATCTGGAGGGACACATTGGTCTGAATGTGTTATTAGATTGTCTTGCACTTGTTTAACCCCCTAGAGTTGACTGACACGCCGGTGCACCAATCTGAGTAATATCAGTTTTATTTTTTATTCCATCACAATCCGTCAGTTTCAGCTAGAAATATCTACTTTTTTGGATGAGTCTCAATCCACCGCCAATGTGGCACTTCCTCATCTGCAGTGAAAGGTGGCAGAGCTAGAGCGGTGTTTGTCAGACCATTTAGACAGCCCAAACACGATGGTGGTCTCCACAAGTGTCAGGGGACTCGTCTGAAGTCGGTACCGTCGATATGCCAACTTCTGTTTGTAGCGTCTGAACCTTTTGGACTACAAACTAACTAGTCTGAAGGAAACCGATGCTGTGCCTACCCCAAGAAAGGGGTTAAATATGTATTTAAAAAATAATATATATTTCCTGAGCTTCCTTATATCTCCTAGATATAGGACAGACACTTCAAAACCTTATTCCTTATAATTTATTTTTTGACTGTTTTATGAATGTGTTATTCAATGTGGGGTATGGTACTAAAGGCCAAATTGAATATTTTATCAAATAATAATAATATACATATACATATATACACCTAAAGGGGTTCTAAAATTAAAATACGACAGTCCTGCCACTTGGTGCGCTATAAAGTTGAAGGACGGGGCTGAACAAATGTAACCAYTCTCAAATTCATAGGTGGAACTATTCAATGTCTGACAGTCAACATGGTAGTCTGACAGAACAGCAGCCTGTTAACTCAGTCTGCCCCACTCAGGACCAGGACTGAAGAACACTGTGGAACCATTGAGAGGAAGATTTTATAAATCACGGTTGTGTTCGCTAGGGACCAAATGGAAGAAAACAGAGTGAAGCGGGTGGTAGTATGATCTGTACTTGACCAATAGGAAAAGGTCATTGTGAACATGACCAATAGGAAAAGGTCATTGTGAACATGACCAATAGGAAAAGGTCATTGTGAACATGACCAATAGGAAAAGGTCATTGTGAAAATCGAATACAATAGGATAAGGTCATTGTGACCATGACCAATAGGATAAGGTCATTGTGAACATGACAATAGGATAAGGTCATTGATGAACTGACCAATAGGATAAGTTCAATATCGTGACCATGACCAATAGGAAAAGGTCATTGTGAACACTGACAATAGGATAAGGTCATTGTGAACATGACCAATAGGAAAAGTTGTCATTGTGAACCCAGGCTGTTTATCCTGGAGAGTCCATGTCCGTACGTACCTGACCTCCAGGTGGAGGACCAGCAGACAGCGGTCAGCGATGTCCTGGAAGGCCCTGGACAGGTCAGTCAGAGTCTGGAGGATCTGGTCCTGCTGCGGACGCTCTCATTGGTCACCTGGGGGTCCGAGCCTGGAGACCCACCTGAACACACCACACACCAACACACCAACACACACACACACACACACACACACACACACACACACACAACACACACACACACACACACACACACACTTTAGTTACATTACAGCTAAAGATGAAAAATACTACAGCAGTGTTTCCCACAACTCTTCTCGCAGTACCCAGGACCATTCACATCTCTTCTAGGTACCAGACATTCCACATCTCTTCTCAAGTACCCAGGACCATTCCCACCCTCTTCTAAAGTACCAGGACCATTCCACACTCTTCTAAGGTACCCAGGACCATTCCACATCTCTTCTAAAGTACCCAGGACCATTCCACATCTCTTCTCAAGTACCCAGGACCATTCCACACCTCTTCTAAAGTACCCAGGACCATTCCACACCTCTTCTAAAGTACCCAGACATTCCACATCTTTCTAAGGTACCCAGGACCATTCCACATCTCTTCTCAAGTACCCAGGACCATTCCACATCTCTTTCTCGAGTACCCAGGACCATTCCACACCTCTTCTAAAGTACCCAGGACCATTCCACATCTCTTCTCAAGTACCCAGGACCATTCCACACCTCTTCGAAAGTACCCAGGACCATTCCACCCTCTCTTCTCAAGTACCCAGGACCATTCCACATCTCTTCTAAGTACCCAGGACCATTCCACATATTTCTAAAGTACCAGGACCATTCCACATCTCTTCTAAGGTACCCAGGACCACTTCCACATCCTCTCTCAGTACCCAGGGACCATTCCACATACTCTTCTCAAGTACCCAGGACACTTCACACCTCTTCTCCAGTACCCAGACCATTCCACACCTCTTCTCTCTCAGATACCCATAGGACCATTCCACACTCTTCTCCAGTACCCAGGACCATTCCCCACCTTTCTTCTAAGTACCAGGACCATTCCACTCCTCTTCAAGGTACCCTGGCATTCCACATCTCTTCTAAGTACCCAGGACCATCTCCACCATCTTCTTCTAAAGTACCCAGGACCATTCACATCTCTTCCAAGTACCCAGGACGATATCCTCACCCTCTCTCCGATCAGCATACACTCTTCTTCTAAGTACCAGGACCATTCCACATCTCTTCTCAAAGTCACCAGGACCATTCCACATCCTCTTCTAAGTACCCAGGACCATTCCACACCTCTTCTCCAGTACCCAGGACCAATTCACACCTCTTCTCCAGTACCAGGACCATTCCACACCTCTTCTCCAGTACCCAGGACCATTCCACACCTCTTCTCCAGTACCAGGACCATTCCACACCTCTTCTCAATACCCAGGACCATTCCACACTCTTCTCAGTACCCGGACCATTCCACACACTCTTTCTCACAGTCCCAGGACCATTCCACCTCTTCCTCCAGTCACCCAGGACCATTCCACACCTCTTCTTCAAGTACCCAGGCACCATTCACAACCTCTTTCTCAAGTACCCAGGACCATTCCACACCTCTTCTCAAGTACCAGGACCATTCCACACCTGTTTCTCAAGTACCCAGGACCATTCCACACCTCGTCTAAAGTACCCAGGACCATTCGACATCTCTTCTAAAGTACCCAGGACCATTCCACATCTCTTCTAAAGTACCCAGGACCATTCCACACCTCTTCTCGAGAACCCAGGGCCATTCCACACAGATGTTATTGGTCACATACACAGATGTTATTGTGAGTGCAGTGAAATGCTTGTGCTTCTAGTTCTGACAGCGCAGCAATATCTAACATGTAATCTAACAAATTCACAACAACTACCTAATACACACACATCTAAGTAAAGGAATGGAATAAGAATATATACATATAAATATATGGAAGAACTAGGACGAAGGAGAACTAAAGAGAACCAGGAAGAACTAGGACGAAGCAGACCCAAAGACAACTAGGACGAAAGAGAACTAAAGAGAACCACGGAGAACTAGGACGAAAGAGAACTAAAAAGAACCAGGAAGAACTAGGACGAAAGAGAACTAAAGAGAACCACGGAGAACTAGGACGAAAGAGAACTAAAAAGAACCAGGAAGAACTAGGACGAAAGAAAACTATAGAGAACCAGGGAGAACTAGGACGAAAGAAAACTAAAGATAACCAGGAAGAACTAGGACGAAAGAAAACTAAAGATAACCAGGAAGAACTAGGACGAAAGAAAACTAAAGAGAACCAGGGAGAACGAGGACGAAGGAGACCCAAAGAGAACCAGGGAGAACGAGGACGAAGGAGACCCAAAGAGAACCAGGGAGAACGAGGACGAAGGAGACCCAACGAGAACCAGGGAGAACGAGGACGAAGGAGACCCAACGAGAACCAGGGAGAACTAGGACRAAGGAGACCCAAAGAGAACCAGACACAATGAGTTGATGGAATCCAGAACTAACACACTTAATTCAACTAATGAAGGGATTGATGAGACGTTGATCAGGTGAGATTGGACTGGAATACATCAAATAGGAGGAATAGCAGGGAGAACTCAAGGAGACGTTTGGGACACTGTGCTACACATCTGAAGACCTTCTACAGTCCTTCAGAAAGTCCCTTCAGTCCTTCAATCCATGTGCTGAGACACCAAGTCTATGTCCGCATTGTGATCCATACAAAGGAGGTGTGTGTGTGTGTGTGTGTGTGTGTGTGTGTGTGTGTGTGTGTGTGTGTGTGTGTGTGTGTGTGTGTGTGTGTGTGTGTGTGTGTGTAAGAGCATTCAGACCACCAGGTGTAAATCAATGGCTATGAATAGAGGGGAGTGGAAGGAGAGAGAAATTGGCCCTGTCACTCATATGTGAGTCTATTTGGGCAATGAGGCGGTGGGGAGTGTGGTGTGTGTTTGGAGAGAGACTGCTGAGCAGAAGAGGGGTGGTGAGGGCTAGCGATCGATTGGCTGCAGTCAGGGCCAGCCCCCAGTTACTCCCTCAGCCCTTGTGAAGGTCGTACGGACGAGCGCACGTACGCAGGCAGGACGGCAAGCACACTCAAAGACCAAACACACACTGACAGATTGAGGAAGGAAGTAGTTGAAACTGCTGCTGAGAAAGCAGGCCAATATCTACTGTTGACAGAGGTCCTTTATCAACGCTGCTTAGTGGAGATATTTCCTACAGATTCAAGAACACTACAAGTTTTAAACACTCTGATTTGATTCTTAAACTAGAAACAGGATCTAAATACTCTTCAATAATTCATATAAAATACTCAAAGCTCTGTATCTACGTTATTCACATTCTGACAAAAGTTACATGTTGACTTATTTGGGAGTCACATCACATGAGATGTCCCCAGTATCCTGCCTCGTCTGCATGTCGCCGGTACCTGCCTTGTCTCCATGTCCCCAGTATCCTGCCTCATCTCATGTCCCCGGTATCCTGCCTCGTCTCCATGTCCCCGGTACCCTGCCTCGTCTCCATGTCCCCGGTACCCTGCCTTGTCTCCATGTCCCGGTACCCTGCCTTGTCTCCATGTTCCCAGTATCCTGCCTTGTCTCCATGTTCCCAGTATCCGCCTTGTCTCCATGTTCCCGTACCCTGCTTGTCTCCATGTTCCCGGTACCCTGCCTTGTCTCCATGTTCCCGTACCCTGCCTTGTCTCCATGTTCCCGGTACCCTACCTTGTCTCCATGTTCCCGGTACCCTGCCTTGTCTCCATGTTCCCAGTACCCTGCCTTGTCTCCATGTCCCCGGTACCTGCCTTGTCTCCATGTTCCCGTATCCCGCTTGTCTCCATGTTCCCGGTACCCTGCCTTGTCTCCATGTTCCCGGTACCCTGCCTTGTCTCCATGTTCCCAGTACCCTGCCTTGTCTCCATGTCCCCGGTACCCTGCCTTGTCTCCATGTCCCCGTACCCTGCCTTCCCGTCGTCCGCCTTGTCTCCATGTCCCCAGTATCCTGCCTTGTCTCCATGTCCACAGTACCCTGCCTTGTCTGCATGTACCCGGTACCCTGCCTTGTCTCCATGTTCCCAGTATCCTGCCTCGTCTCCATGTCCCAGTATCCTGCCTTGTCTCCATGTCCACAGTACCCTGCCTTGTCTCCATGTTCCCAGTATCCTGCTCGTCTGCATGTACCGGTACCCTGCCTTGTCTCCATGTTCCCAGTATCCTGCCTCGTCTCCATGTCCACAGTATCCTGCCTCGTCTCCATGTCCCCTGCCTTGTCTCCATGTCCCCAGTATCCTGGCCTCGTCTCCATGTCCCCAGTATCCTGCCTTGTCTCCATGTCCCAGTACCCTGCCTTGTCTCCATGTTCCCAGTATCCTGCCTTGTCTCCATGTCCCCAGTACCCTGCTCCTCGTCCCCATTAACCCAGTACCCTGCCTTGTCTCCATTAACCAGTACCCAGGTCCCGTGTGGCTCAGTTGGTAGAGCATGGCGTTTGCAACGCCAGGGTTGTGGGTTCATTCCCCACGGGGGACCAGGATGAATATGTATGAACTTTCAATTTAAGTCGCTCTGGATAAGAGCGTCTGCTAAATGACTTAAATGTTAAATGTAAATGTACCCTGCCTTGTCTCCATGTTCCCAGTATCCTGCCTCGTCTCCATGTCCCCAGTACCCTGCCTTGTCTCCATGTTCAAAGTATCCTGCCTCGTCTCCATGTCCCCAGTACCCTGCCTCGTCCCCATTAACCCAGTATCCTGCCTTGTCTCCATGTCTCCAGTACCCTGCCTCGTCCCCATTAACCCAGTATCCTGCCTCGTCCCCATGTCCCAGTACCCTGCCTAGTCTCCATGTTCCCAGTACCCTGCTCGTCCCCATTAACCCAGTACCTGCCTTGTCTCCATGTCCTCCCAGTACCCTGCCTTGTCTCCATGTCCCAGTACCTGCCTCGTCCCCATTAACCCAGTATCCTGCCTTGTCTCCATGTCCCAAGTACCCTGCCTCGTCCCCAGTATCCTGCCTTGTCCATGTCCCCAGTACCCTGCCTTGTCTCCATGTTCCAGTACTGCCTCGTCTCCATGTTCCAGTATCCTGCCTCGTCTCCATGTCCCAGTACCCTGCCTCGTCCCATTAACCCAGTACCTGCTTGTCTCATGTCCCAGTACTCTGCCTTGTCTCCATGTCCCAGTACCCTGCCTTGTCTCCATGTCCCCTACCCTGCCTTGTCTCATGTCCCCAGTACCCTGCCTTGTCCTCCATGTCCCAGTACCCTGCCTCGTCTCCATGTCCCCAGTACCTGCCTCGCCCCATTAACCCAGTACCCTGCCTCGTCCCATTAACCCAGTATCCTGCCTCGTCCCCAGTACCCTGCCTTGTCTCCATGTCCCAGTATCCTGCCTTGTCCCCATTAAAAGCCAAACTAAATGGCTGAAGATAAGCTGAGACCCATTGGCTTAGAACAAACACAGGGAGGCCGAGTGACACAGTCATCCAATCAATTGAGCAAACGCTGCTCACAAGCAGTGTGTGTGTGTGTGTGTGTATGTGTGTGTATGTGTGAGAGAGAGAAAGAAAGAGAGATGGACATGGAGATTGCTCTTTCTATTAAGACAGGGGTGTGTGGGCACTGGCTAACTAACTGTCCTTGGGTAAATGGCCAGCTTGTGTGTGTGTGTGTGTGTGTGTGTGTGTGTGGTGTGTGTGTGTGTGTGTGTGTGTGTGTGTCTATCCTATGTGGGTGGAGGTTATTGAGAGATAAAGGTGCAGAGTGGACACTGAGGACAATGCTTGGAGGAGAAGAGACTAATATAGAAATGCTAATGAGTAAAGTTAACTGCTATGTGCAAAGCTCTGGAGCACTGACTGCAGTGGCAGGAAGGAACACGGGGCTGCACAGCCAAAGCAACAGGATTCTCTACCTATGAGAGAGATGAATTTGAACTGTTAAAAAATGCATCTGATGACTTTGGCGGAAATCGTGCATTGACGCCAGTTAGGTCTGCATCATTGTAGGTAAAGATCATTGAACAGGTGGTAGCTCAGTGTAAACACCGAGCAAGGCAGCCTTTAATTCTTTTCAAAAAGAGGGTATATGTTATACAGGGACTTCAACAGTTTGTGAAGGAAAACAGATCATTCAGAGCTATATACTGTAGATCAGGGTACTCAACTCTGACCCTATGAGGTCTGGACCTGCTGGTTTCCTGTTCTACCTAATAACTAATGTCACACACCTGGTGTCCCAGGTCTAAATCAGTCCCTGATTACAGGGGAACAGTGAAACAATGCAGCGGAACTGTCTTGGAGGTCCAGAGTTGAGTTTGAGGGCTGTGTAGCAATAGTGTTTTGATCCAACCCTAATCAAGATTCAGTTCAATAAAGTAAACATATCCAACACTTCAACATTACCTTGAAGATAATAACACAATCGACTCACTCCAACAACACGTGGTACTGCAAATAGACTAGATGTGTTTGTCTGGGGATGAAAGTCAATAGAAAAAGGAGAGGAGAAGCACATGTTGATCACACCTAGGTTGAACCAACTCACCAACACCACTTCTGTTCTCTCAGCTTTCTCCCGACATTAAGGACAAGATCATATCACATAACAAGCTTTTCAAATTCAATATTGGTGCACAATTTAAACCAACAGTATCAAAGTGATGCAAAAGGGACCTCGTGGAACGGCCCTGCATCCTCGTCTTAGATATCAGCCTGCAAAAACAAGACTCTATTTTAGTCCAAGTGTTTCAGAAACCGGAAATACTGCAAGTGTTGTTAGAGATGAGTCTGAATACTGATCTCCTGACTCAGACAATTAATCATGGAACACACACCATCATTTCCTTTTGTCTTTCCACAAAGAACAAAACAAAAGAACATGGTTGCGTTGCACGAAAGAAGATTCAGTTACTTGACTTTTACAAAAGTAAAGATGAATTGTCTTGAGACGATATAACCCTAAAGCACACATTTCAATCACAATGCACAAGTCTGTTGCATGACGTTCCCTAAATAATTAGAATATTGTRTAACTGCACTCTTAGAAAAAAGCATTCCAAAAGGGTATTTTGGCTGTCCCCATAGGATAACCATTTAAAGAACCCTTTTGGGTTCCAGGTAGAACTCTCTGTGAAAAGGGTTCTACATGGAAACCAAAAGGGTTCTACATGGAAACCAAAAGGGTTCTTCAAATGGTCGTCCCATGGGGACAGGTGAATAACACTTTAAATTCTAGTGTGTTCATGAAGACATTACACAGAAGAAATTCAAAGCAAACAAGTGTGGGGAACTATTTATAAATTGTTCTGCTTTTAAGTGTACCAAGACTTGGCATGGGCCCTCAGATCCTGTTCTACAGCTGCACCCTTGAGAGCATCTTGACTGGCTGCATCACCGCTTGGTATGGCAACTGCTTGACATTCGACCGCAAACGGCTACAGAGGGTAGTGCGTATGGCCCAGTACATCACTGGGGCCGAGCTCCATGCCATTCTGGACCTCTATACCAGGCGGTGTCAGAGGAAGGCCCTAAAAATGGTCAAAGACTCCAGCCACCCAAGTCATAGACTGTTCTCTCTGCACAACAAGAGATACCAATTCTGGCACCATCAGGACCCTGAACAGCTTCTACCCCCAAAGCCATGAAAATATTTAACCAAATCTGCACTSACCCTTTTGGCACTAACTCTTTTCACTCATTACATACGCTGCTGTTACTCTTTATTATCTATCCTGTTGCCTAGTCACTTTATCCCTACCTATGTGTACATACAGTTGAAGTCGGAAGTTTACATACACTTAGTTTGGAGTCATTAAAACTYGTTTTTCAACCACTCCACAAACTTCTTGTTAACAAACTGCAGTTTTGGCAAGTCGGTTAGGACATCTACTTTGTGCAKGACACAAATAAATTTTCCAACGATTGTTTACAGACAGATTACTTCACTTAGAATTCACTGTATCACAATTCCAGTGGGTCAGAAGTTTACATACACTAAGTTGACTGTACCTTTAAACAGCTTGAAAAATTCCAGAAAATGATGTCATGGCTTCAGAAGCTTCTGATAGGCTAATTTACATCATTTGAGTCAATTGGAGGTGTACCTGCGCATGTATTTCAAGGTCTACCTTCAAACTCAGTGCCTCTTTGCTTGACATCATGGGAAAATCAAAAGAAATCAGCCAAGACCTCAGAAAAGAAAAACTGTAGACCTCCACAAGTCTGGTTCATCCTTGGGAGAAAATTCCAAACACCTGAAGGTCCCATGTTCATCTGTACAAACAATAGTACACATGTATGAACACCATGGGACCACRCAGCYRTCATACCGCTCAGGAAGGASACRCGTTCTGTCTCCTAGAGATGAACGTAMTTTGGTGCRAAAAGTGCAAATCRATCCCAGAACARYAGCAAAGGACCTWGTGAAGATGCTGGAGGAAAYCGGTACWAAAKTATCTATATCCACAGTAAAAYRAKTCCTATATCGACATAACCTGAAAGGCCGCTCAGCAAGTAAGAAGCCACTGCTCCAAAACCGCCATAAAAAAGCCAGACTATGGTTTGCAACTGCATATGGGGACAAAGATTGTACTTTTTGGAGAAATGTCCTCTGGTCTGATGAAACAAAAATAGAACTGTTTGGCCATAATGACCATCGTTATGTTTGGAGGAAAAAGGGGGAGGCTTGCAAGCCGAAGAGCACCATCCCAACCGTGAAGCACGGGGGTGGCAGCATCATGTTGTGGGGGTGCTTGCTGCAGGAGGGACTGGTGCACTTCACAAAATAGATGGCTTCATGAGGATGGAAAATTATGTGGATATATTGAAGCAACATCTCAAGACATCAGGAAGGAAGTTAAAGCTTGGTCGCAAATGGGTCTTCCAAATGGACAATGACCCCAAGCATACTTCCAAAGTTGTGGCAAAATAGCTTAAGGACAACAAAGTCAAGGTATTGGAGTGGCCACTGTGACTAGAAGGAACGACATACTGTCAGACACCCCACTGTGACTAGAAGGAACTACATACTGTCAGACACCCCACTGTAACTAGAAGGAACTACATACTATCAGACACCCCACCGTAACTAGAAGGAAGAGAATCACCAACACCACCAATGTGGAGGACATAAGCTGCTTCTTTCCAGGTCAGCCTTTTAAATCTGTTTGTCTGAAGAGTAGACCAATTGAAGTTAAAGTCTACAGAAAAGAATGATGACAAAAAGAGAGCAAACTTTGACTAGAGTAACTAACTTTCATGTACAATAGTTGTCTCAATCACTATTTTACCTCACCTGTAAATCTCTTGTCTGCCAGGTGATGTTCGTGGGGAAGAGAACATAACCTTGACATCCATTCAAACAATGTCCATGAGTGAGCACAACTGTCTGGCCCATGCCCTGAGAGGTATCAACCACATTGGGAGGCTGAGACTCTGTACCAGGAGGCCCGCAAGAACATGGGCACCTACACCTGGTACCACAAACTGACACACATATCACTTCCTTCTCTCCGCTATATGCCCAGTGCATAGTCTCTAACACACACTCTGCTTCTCCTTGTCACACATTTACAGATTCTTTAATATTCTMACATTGACACATCTGTCCTGTCACATACACACCTACAAATTAATCTACAAGCACTCTCTTCCTCTCTCTCCCTCCTAGGTGTTTGTGTCCAGGGACTACGTTCCTCACGGCGTTGGCCCAGACGCCATGGGCCGGCAGCTTGGCCGTTACCCTGGCTATGATAAGAAGATTGATCCCAGCATTGCCAACACATATTGCTACAGCAGCGTACCGCTTTGCCCACCTGGCCATGTTGTCCCGCCTGGACAACAACTACAGGGAGAATGGCAGGTTCCTCAGTTTGCCCCTGTTCAAGGTCCTCTCCACCCCCTGGAGGCTGGTGTTTCAGGGTGACTGTTGGTGGGACACATAAAGATGCTTTGCAGACCCTTTGCCAGTTGTAAACAAATGCACTTCCTGGATACTTAACAGTCTATGCAGGGGGAAAGGTGAAATGTGTAAACACCGTTGTGGCCTGGCTGGTCTAGTGGTAATGACGCAGCCTCTGACACACACGTCTACAGTGTCAGCATAGGTTAGAATCTGGCATAGGTTAGAATCCGGCATAGGTTAGAATCTGGCATAGGTTAGAATCCGGCATAGGTTAGAATCTGGCATAGGTTAGAATCCGGCATAGGTTAGAATCCGGCATAGGTTAGAATCCGGCATAGGTTAGAATCCGGCATAGGTTAGAATCCAATCCTACCCCCATTTGACACAACCTCTACCTTTCCCACTGCCATCTTCTCGATCTGTTCAATGAAGTCAGAAAACACCTTAATATATATATATATATTATTTTAATGTAAACATCCTATTCTCTCTCAGTCCTCCTTTAGGTGGTATCACCGAGGCTTGGGCGATATAACGTTTATACCATGTACCGGGGTATATGGTATGACAACACACATCCTTTAACCTCAGAATCACTTGGCTGATTTAACCATAAATAGAAAAATCCAGTAGCCAACACTACGCCACCTTTTAAACAGGAGGTGAAGTCCTCGGGACAAATAGTGTGTTCATGTGGTGTCTGAGTTATCGGAAATACGAGACTCCGACTGGGAAGTTTCACTTGTAATTACAACTTGGAGGGCTGTACAAGTCGGAAAGTCTGAGAAAATTACACTGCTACATATCAACACACTTGATATGTAGCTAATTTGACTATATTGACCATGTTTGCAACCTAGCTAACTTAATTATTCGAAACTTTAGCTGGCTCACATAGCTAGCTAAAATCTCATTGGTTGAAGAATTGTTCCAACCGGGATGTTTCCCACGAGCACATGAATGGTAAATACACTAAACACATCACACAGGTTCTTTAAAGGGGCAATCAGCAGGTGCTACATCCATTTTTGGACTTATATATGAATGATATGTTCGCATTGATTCTTGAAGAATGTAACTTATAAATGCCTCATGACCTTAGTTCAACTGTCACACTCCATGAGAAACCAAAATATAAGCTTGTTTTACTCCAATGTTGGTAAACAGAGTAAACGTAAACAATTACATTACAGCCTCAACACATGGGTTAAAACGATMATTTTGATATCATGGATGGTCAGCCCTTGCATCCGCAGCTCTGTCTATGAATATGAGAATGTTACATTTCTCCAGACCCATCATATTTCACTTACCAAAATAAGGGCTTTTTTTGATTGTTTCTACAACAAAGCGTTCACAGACAACGGGTGCGAGCTGTGTGCCCAGGCAGGTCACCCGTGATACAAGTCAGTATTCAACATCCATCCATGTCTGAGGATGTTGAAGAGATGACGTGGAAACCAGTCACTAGGGCAACAGTGAGCGCCGTTACCTTCAAGAAGGTGTTGGTTATGCGAGGGCGTTGTGGACGGGGATGGCGGTAAGCATCTGCCTCTGGTTCCAAACAGACCAAAGGGTCCAAACAGACCAAAGGTTCAACAGACGCAAGTCACCAGACAAAGGTTCCAACCAGACCAAAGGTTCCAACCAGACCAAAGGTTCCAACCAGACCAAAGGGTCCAACCAGACCAAAGGTTCCAAACAGACCAAAGGTTCCAAACAGACCAAAGGTTCCAAACAGACCAAAGGTTAAACCAAAGTCCAGACCAAAGGTTCACCAGACCAAAGGTTCCAACCAGACCAAAGGTTCCAACCAGACCAAAGGTTCCAACAGACCAAAGGTTCCAACAGACCAAAAGGTTCCAAAAGACCAAAGGTTCCAAACAGACCAAAGGTTCATGTTTGAATCCAGTCATAGAAAGTAGTTGTTGATACTTTTGTTTTTCAGCCTAACCCAACCTTACCTTACCTTCAACCATTCAGGGTTAATGTCTAACTTAGATGGAAGGTTGATGCCTAAACTTAAATACTAAACATTTTGACATTTCAGGTGTGAACTTTGCAAACAACATCTAATTCTGATGTGAGACTGTGAGAGCTTGTTTGTGTGCCACGGCGTGTGTATGTTGTGTGTAAACACTGAGTGTGTGTGTGTATGTATGTAAACACCTGTGTGTGTAAATGCCTGTGTGTGTGTGTATGTATGTATGTAAAACACCTGTGTGAGTGTGTGTGTACATTGTGTGGTAAACACCTGTGTGGTGTGTGTGTTGTGTTTTTTATGTTGTGTGGAAACACCTGAGTGTGTGTGTGTGTGTGTTGTGTGTAAACCACCTGTGTGTGTGTGTGTGTGTGTGTTGTGTGTGTTGTGTGTGTGTGTGTGTAAAATGTTGTGTGTGTAAACACCTGTGTGTTTTGTGT